>NC_081822.1:27495000-27555000 GCF_030704535.1 Vitis vinifera | reverse complement strand
GCAGAATAAAATAATTGTTAAATAATTTATTTATTAAATTATTTTACTATATTGAACAAATATTAAATAACAAGCTTCCTTTGTAAAAACTAAGGTGGCCTGCCTAACCATGAATCACAGAAAGGACGGCAAAACGTCAGGCCATGTTGCGGTTTGGACGGCGGAGATTGGTTGAGAAGGGAGACTGAAAACGAGACCACCAAGTTAAACGTAGCCGCAACTACAAGCAGCTTTTGGGCCCTACGTCACATGCTCTTGTATTTTCCTTGGCTCTTAATTGGGTGGGCCCTACGTCTGTAAAATAAGAATTAAAAAAGAATAGGAAATCAACAGGTGGGCCCAATCTTCCCCTCTATCAGCCCGGGCCGAGCCATATTTAAGGGTTAAATAAGAAGGTTAGGGCCTCATAGAACCATGCTATTTAAGTATTGTTATAAAAGGCGTGAGACTGCCCATCCATGATGACTCACAGCTGGTTGGTTTGGTGATAACCTTAAAAATCAGCTAATTTGTTTTTGACATGTTATTATATTTCAATCAATTTTCTAAAGTAAATATTGATTATTCAAAATTTATTTGTCTTTTTATATCATAGGAAGAAATTGAAGAAGAAAAGAAATAGAAAGAATCCAAATTATCTGATTTAATGTTGGGAATTGTCCCAAATTCCTAATTAGTAAAGATCTCTTTTTATAAAGAATATTGTATATAATATTTTCTAAGTTAATATATTATTATAATATTAGATTTTCTTATAGAATAAAGAAAATTGTTGGAAATATCTCTATAAACATTCTAGATCATGAGGGAAAAAAGTCACGAGATGAAGATAGACTTGTAAAGACTATACGTGATGGATAGAGATGTGAGGAAGAAAGGGAGGTATCCGATGGAACGAGAAGACTCGTGGTAGGGTATGGATACAAGGAGTTGGGAAACATGGGATATTTTGGGAACCCAATAGTTGTATCTGGTTCTGTCATCTGTAATATTCTCTATTGTATAGTGGAATAATTCTTGCTCATTCGTGGACGTAGGCATGATTGGCCAAACCACGTTAAAGCCTCATGTAACGTGTGTGATTGTTTTATCTTTGTGTGTTCTTGAATTAACCTTATTTGCATGAAAGATTTCATTGTCACAACATTTAATTTATTATGAAAAGTACAAAGAGAAAAATAAATTGATGAAAAATAAGACTTCTGAGTTACCTTTTGAAATGTCCAAGAATTCTGATTGGTTGTTACCTTTTAAAATGGCAAAGAATCCCTATTAGTTGTTTCACTAACCAATTTTCTCGCCTCAAATCATGAATGGAATTATAAATACAAGAACCATTCTTTTCTCATAACAAAGAGTCTTAACCTCTCTTTTCAAGGAGAAAAATAGGGAAAATTTCGAGAAAGAGAAAAGAAAAATATATTCTTTCTTTTGTATCCAAGGAAAAAGAAAAATATATCCAAGAATTTGCATGTGAAACCTCTGATTCACATTTTCTAATTGCTTCAGACTGTTTGAGAATGAAAGCATCAACTTTATGGCAACTAAATTAAGGGAAATGCAAAGTCTGACAAATAAATTACCAAGATTTCAATTCCCAATCCAGGTTTCTCTCATTTCTCTCTTGATCATATTGTAAAAGTAAATCAATTAAATCCTATGAAATAATTCTTATACTCCTTTGAGCATTACTCCTACATTATTTCCATATAACTTGACAATGATTTTCATGACCCAGATGGTGCCATATACTCCACATATTGAATCTAGTACTTTTGTTCCTGGAAGTCAAATTCCTGAGTGGTTTAGCCAACATAGTATAGTGTCACAGACTTAGTCTTTTCTTAAGCTCGTGCAACACTTAGACAAGTCAAGACACTTGATCTTGCTAAGTTAGCCTTACTCCCAATGTTTAGCTTGCTAGGCTAAGATGCACCCGACTTAGAAGCTTTAGAGGGCGTAGTAGGCAACACTTAAAGAATGGAAGCTTTTATTGCTCAAATGAAGCTTTACAAGTGCTTTGGGAACTAACTTGCTTGGTTAGGAAGTGATTTGGGTGGTTCTGGATGGTGCCTTGGCCAAATGAGGCCCTCACCTATTTATAGGCACCAATGGAACTCTCTAGAACCTTGGAGGGTTCCTTACAAATCAAGAATAATCTAGAACCTCCTACACTAGTATATGTACAAGGGTATGTACAAAATGATTATAGAAGATTCTAGAATACCTCCACTATTCCAATGCTCTTCTAGCCAAGTGCAAAGATGTATGGACATCTCTAGCCCTCTCTAGAAGCTTCCATACTCTTCCACTTTGTAGCTAAGTGTAGATGTCTCCAAGGGTCTCTAGAAGCTTCCCACCTCCTATATAAGCCCATGAGGAGGGTCATTTGAAGCATCTTGTGACACTTTTCCTCACCTATGCCGTCGACGTCCCCATTGTTGCCTCTTCTTGAAACTTCTCGATGTGTTTCTAGAACCTTCTCAAGGCATATGCATGTTCCCAGCTTACTTGCTTACTTGCTTCTTAGGTAGTTCTTTCCATCGGACTAGATACTCTATCAGAGGAGAGACCCCTTCTCTCCTGGTAACCCGTTCAGCTAGGAAAATTTTCACCTCTTTCTCCTATGAGGCCTCAGATGGATGCAAACCCCTACACTTTCGATGCTTGGAGTGCTGCTTCCTCTTGCCCATCGAGTTTACCTTTCCTTTGGTGACCTTGTCCATGTGTGAGCGAGCTACCTCAGCTCACTCCTCTTTTGCCTTCTTAGGCGTACTGGGCTTTGGGTTGACTTGGAGGGCACTTAGTAACATCATCGAGGCCATATGTGCTTCGTCTTCCTATTCCCCCTCCTCGATCATGACATTGAGTGCCTTCCTTTTCGGACAATCTCGTGCCCAATGTGGACTGTCACACAGGAATCATTTGCTTTTAGGTGTAAACTCTTTCCTTTTCATCTTACCCCTTCCTTCTCGGATGTTAGGCATCTTAGCTGATCCCATTATAGGAGCATTGTGGTCCCTTGAAACCTCGTCTCCCCCACCCGTGGCGTGGCTATCCTCCAAAGACTCAACCTGGGAGGAGTCTCCCCTCTTGTAATCCATTAAAGACTCTATTACTGCCATAGTAGTGGCTAAGTCTTGAACGCTTCAACGCCTTAATTCCTTCTCGACCCACCCTTCCAGGTTATCCATGAAGTTGAATAACAACTCCTCCTTAGTCATGTTAGGAATCTCAAGCATGAGCGAAGAGAATTCATTGACATAGTTGCGTATTGAGCCTATGTGCTTGAGACGCCTCATGTTTTTCCTAGCCAGGTAAGCCACGTCCTCAGGGTAGAACTGCTTCTTGATCTCTCTCTTGAAGTCTTCCCACGTCTCTATGGTGCAAATTTATTTCTCCATATCGGCGAACCTCTGATGCCACCATAGAGTAGTTGTGTCAGTAAGGTAGAGGGTTGTAGTCCTTACCTTAGCCTCCTCATCAGTCAATGCGATAGCCTCAAAGTATCGCTCCATATGCCATAAGAAGTTGTCCAACTCCTTGGCATCCCGCTTGCCACTAAACCCTTGTGGCTTCGGCACCTCCACCCTAGATGCCTTCTATGTGGCCATGACCCGTGCTGACACTGCAGCCTTGTAGATGACCAACTCCTACCTAACCTCCTAGTCTCGGGACTCCATTTGAGTGGACAAGGCCTCTATCCTTGACTCCATGCTAGCAAGCATGCTCAAGACCTTTTCTTGGAAAGACATAAACTCCTCATGCGACACTAGCTGAAATTGTGAGACTAGCATTCCCTCAAGAAGGTCTTGGATCTACTCCCTTAGATTCTCTAAGCCCTTCTCCATGCTTTGCTCGATCAAGTCCACATCTTCTCGGGTGTCTACCATGGCTAGCTCCACCTTGGCTAGCCTTGCCTCCATGTTGGCTATGGGATCAAGAGATTTATCATTTTTGCCCATGCCCCGTGCAGTAGGCTCGGTCTCCCTCCCATGAGTTTGCTCGCTAGCGTCCTCAATGTTGGACCCCAACATGCTTCTTTTACTGTGCCTGCTTTGTAGCCGTGCTCTAATACCAACTGTCACAGACTTAGTCTTTTCCTAAGCTTATGCGACACTTAGACAAGTCAAGACACTTGATCTTGCTAAGTCAGCCTTACTCCTAATGCTTAGCTTGCTAGGCTAAGATGCACCCGACTTAGAAGCTTTAGAGGGTGTAGTAGGAAATACTTAAAGGATGGATGCTTTTATTGCTCAAAGGAAGCTTTACAAGTGCTTTGGGAACTCAATTGCTTGGTTAGGAAGTGATTTGGGTGGTGCCTTGGCCAAATGAGGCCCTCACCTATTTATGGGCACCAATGGAACTCTCTAGAACATTGGAGGGTTCCTTACAAATCAAGAATAATCTAGAAGCTCCTATACTAGTCTATGTACAAGGGTATGTACAAGATGACTTTGGAAGATTCTAGAATACCCCCACACTATTCCAATGCTCTCCTAGCCAAGTGTAGAGATGAGTAGACATCTCTAACCCTCTCTAGAAGCTTCCATAGTCTTCCACTTTGTAGCTAAGTATAAATGTCTCCAGGGGTCTCTAGAAGCTTCCCACCTTCTATATAAGCCCATGGAGAGGGTCATTTGAAGCATCTCGTGACACTAGGCTCCACAACAATAGTACATCTACCTCCAAATTGGTGTAATACTAGGTTGATGAGATTGGTTGTGTGTGTTATTTTTGTAGTTAAGGGTGTTTTCCATGATTGCCCTGGTAATATATTTTATTATTTAGATATTTTTAATTAGTTTTGGGTTAGATTTTTTATTTATTTATGCTCTAATCATTGTTATGAATCAATTTAAGGAAGTTGTCAACTAATTACTTGTTGGATTTGTTAGTTAAGGTCATTTACATGTTGGACTCTTGGGTTTGACAAGTGAAATGACCATGGTGTCTTTGATCTTCGAGTGTCACAATTAACAACTAAACTATTTTCATTTTCAAGTCAAGTTTGTTGTTAAGGTAAAAATATACATTCAAAATAATTTAACCAAATATTGAATAAATATGTATCATATGGAGCAAAAATTTATATTAAAGCTCCACAAATAGTAGGAAATTTATTCCAAAATTTTAAAAGAAAATGTGAGAAAAAAAGTCTAAATTAACTTGATCAAATTTTTACACATCTTAAAATTTATTCATCATTTTTTCTGTTTATAAATAATTTAAAAATATATAAATCTTTCCATAATTTATTTATATAATGATTTTTCTTTGTATATGATACAATAAACCAAACAAGGAAGTTTGAATTATTTCTTATTTTACTTTTTTTTTTTAGATGGTTTGTGTAAGCCAACTAAAACCATTTTAATCAAGATGTACATATCATACGAACAAATAAATTATAGATTGCATTTGTTTTGAAAAACGTTTTTTTAAATCTATAATTATTTATTATTATTATTATTATTATTAAATTGCTTTTTGTTGAGAAAAAAGATACTATGACTCCCAATTGATGTTTTAAGTGATTCACAACATACAAGGGGTTGGTATTCTATTTTCAACTATTTACAAAATATAGTTTTGTGTTTTTTTATGGAAAATTCTGAAATACCAACTTAGCTTATCGTCATGTCTTTTATAATCTCAATTCTCAAAGTTTTAAAAAAATTGGGAAACAACTTTGTCCCATCCAGACCAAAACAATAATCATGTTTGCCCCCCAACCGCCGAAATCATCGGTTCAGCACTATTGATTGTCTTAAGTAACACGATAACAAGTGAGAATAATAAGGGTTTGCTAAATAATATTTACAAAAATAATTTTAAAATAATTCTTAAAAGGAGTTGTCTATGAAAAACAGTTTATACGCGAGGCCAAAATAACGTGTGAAAGAATATTTTAAATTTATTCTAAAATAACGTGGAAGTAACCTGTAAGAATTTTTCACAATTGTTAGCTTTCTTCACGCATTTGGTTTATTTTAATTTGGTAATTGATCAAATATCATTATTGTATATAGTGGTCCTGCTCATTGAAGTGGTCAAAGAACATTAAAAGCCAATACACATTCAAATCACTTTCTCTTATATTGAAACGTGGAGAGGAAGAATGGAATCCCGACAAAATTATCATGACTATATAATGAATCATATATATGAAAGAAACACATCAAAAGGAGTAAGAAAATTGAAGGAGTTCTGTTTAGGAAAAGAGAGGAGGCTTTTATTCCAAAGAAGATGTGGCTGATCATGAAGGTTTTCCTCTTACAAATTTTAGTGTTTCAACTTTTTGGTGGTGGCATCCATTGCCAAGCTTCAACCCGTCGGCATACTTTTGTGGTAAATACTATATATGATTCTGGCCTTAACGTCACCTTCTGATTATAATATTTAGGGAGCAGTATGACTCTCATTTTCCACATTACGACCCTTTACTCTGGTGTCGTTGAGTCGTTCATGCATGCTATCAATTTTTAAGTGGTTATACACTTGCATGAATGGATTGATGCAACTATTCATGCATGTAATATTTATTTTGGGATGAGGTTGCCTGGTTAACTTTTAATTGGTTGCAGGTGAGGGAAGCTTCATATACAAGGCTTTGTAGCACCAAGAAAATGTTAACAGTAAATGGACAATTTCCGGGACCAACTATATATGCTATGAAAGGAGAGACGATCATTGTCGACGTTTATAACAGGGGAAAAGAAAATGTCACCATTCACTGGTAGGTCTTGAGCGTGTCTCGGAGAAAGAGCGTCGACAACATGCCTACATGGCATACATTCTTTTATTTCTAAGAGGGGGTTGCAATATATTGCTTTGCAAATAAAGTCAAATTTAAAACAATACTTTAGGGTTATTTGCTTTAGTTCCATTGAAATATAGTAGATGCCGCTTGTTACTATGATAATATGTTGCTACATGCCATCTTTTGTTAGTTAAAAAGTAAGTACTAGTTTTAACCTATAGTTATTGTTTTGTAGGCATGGGGTGAACATGCCTAGATATCCATGGACAGATGGTCCCGAGTATATCACACAATGCCCAATTCAGCCTGGGTCAAAGTTTAGTCAGAAGATCATCCTTTCCTCTGAGGAAGGCACTTTATGGTGGCATGCTCACAGTGACTGGACCCGAGCCACCGTTCATGGAGCTATAATCGTCTATCCTAAGAATGGAACCAAGTATCCTTTTCACAAACCTAATGCAGAAGTTCTCATCATATTAGGTATAAGTGTTGTTACTTTTAAATGTTAATTTACATATTATGAATTAATCAGCATAGCAAAATCTAAAATTATTGGAATTGTTGAAATGCAGGACAATGGTGGAAGATTGATGTGAATGCAATTCGAGATAAAGGGCTTGCAAACGGAGCTGATGCCAACGCCTCTGATTCTTTATTGATAAATGGACAACCCGGTGATCTACTTCCATGCTCAAAATCAAGTACAAATTAAGTTTAACTTCCCATTTTAAAATTGTACACAATTTCATTTTCTTGTATGTTGACCATAGTACTATTTCTTATTAACATCAACATATCTAAAGCTTAATGCTAAGAAAGAGGAATATAGTTATGAGAATGGTAGAGCCATGATTTAACACATGAGAAAAGGCTAGTCCAAATATAATTTTGAAATATGGAGCCAAATTTACACCCCTAATCAATCAATCACTTCATAATTGGTGGATCCTCATGGAAACTTTTTCTTTTTCTTTTGGTTAGTCATAAGTATACAACTTTCCCTTTCTAATTACAGGCACATTCAAGCTAACAGTGGATCATGAAAAGACCTATCTACTTCGCATAATCAATGCTGCCTTGCATGAGCCTCTCTTCTTCTCCATTGCCAAGCATAAAATGACAGTGGTTGGAACAGATGGTAGCTACACGAAACCATTGACACAAGATTATATCACAATATTTCCTGGCCAAACCTTCGATGTCTTACTAGAAGCTAACCAACGCCCGGATCACTATTACATGGCGGCTAAAACTTATTCCGATGCCCCGACAGGTCGTAATATTTTTGATAACACAACCACCACAGCTATTATACAGTACAGGGGATACTACACTCCATCTTCACCTCCCTTCTTGCCTCATTTACCTGCATTCAATGACACAATTGCATCGCTTCAAGTCATGGCCACCCTCCGAAGCTTAGCAGATGTGGAACATCCTTGCAATGTCCCATTGAGCACGAGCACTAAACTGATTTACACTCTTTCTATAAACTCGTACCCATGCGTCAATGATTCATGTTCAGGGGCCAATGGGACGCGGTCTGCCGCAAGTATAAACAACATAAGCTTCCATACCCCTACAGTTGACATACTGGAAGCTTACTATTATAACATCAATGGTGTATATGGAGATAAATTTCCTAGCGTTCCACCAGTGGTGTTTGATTTTACAGCATATTATCTTCCATTACTCTATCAATTGCCGAGCGCCGGAACAGAAGTAAGGGTGCTTGAGTATAACTCCACAGTGGAGATTGTTTTGCAAGGGACAAACTTGGTTGCAGGGGTAACCCACCCCATGCATCTCCATGGACACAGTTTCTATGTTGTTGGATGGGGATTTGGGAATTTCGATGAAAATAGGGATCCTTTGCACTACAATCTGGTGGATCCTCCCCATCAGAATACCATCTCTGTTCCTAAGAATGGTTGGGTTGCAATCAGATTCGAGGCATCCAACCCTGGTATGTTGCAAGCACTCATGTCCTCTATGAAAAAAAAAAACCCTTGAAACTGCCAACATAGGTGTAATGTTGTGTATTTTCTGTATTGCAGGAGTGTGGTTCATGCACTGCCATGTAGAACGCCATCTGACTTGGGGCATGGAAACTGTGTTCATAGTGAAAAATGGTAAACACCCAGAAGCTCAAATGTTGCCTCCTCCATCCGACATGCCACCATGTTGAAGCTGCAAAGAAATAACATGCCAAAGATTTCATTGAATATTCGTATTATTCAGCTTTCATGATTTATTTTCTATTCAATAAATACAATGCTAAGATGCCTCCCAATGCCATGTCCACAATAGATATATCTTGATTTGACAACTTTTGGCCATTCCAATTTCTTTAGACATGATAAAATATCATGTTGTATTAGAAAAGTTTGAAATAGCATAGTTTAAAATTATCTTGATTTGACAATTTTTTACTTCTCCATATTTTATTCCCATTCATAGAAGGTTAGGTATCATATTAATAATTAAAAAAATTATAAATGATATAGTTTAGAGTAATTGACTTATTCTTATATTTTAAAATTAAACTATGATCTAAATGGATACTTGTGGAAAAAGGTCACGAAATGGTTTGTTTAATTTTTTACTTTTACATCTAAAAATATTTTGCAAATAAGATAATTTTTATGAAGTCTTATACAGTTGAGATAAAGTGAGTTTTTTTTTTTTTTTTTTTTTAAATTAAAATAAACGTTTTTTCCTAAAGTTGAAATAATTGGTATATAATTTATATTTTTACGTTCTATTTTAATAACAATATCACAAGATCTACAACAAGATAAAGGAAAAGGAAAAAAAGAAAATCACCCATTTCCATTGCATGGGCACAAATTGAGCCTAACCCACACCGAAAGAACTCCAAATTTGAGCCTAACCCTTTTCTGCTTCCTTAAATTAAAATAACTAGTAAAACAAATCACTGGTTTTTGTAAATTAAAACGTAGGACTGGATCATTTGAATTTATGGTTTAGACAAAAGACACTTACCAACTAAGTTGCTGCATTTGACCAAACCCTCAAAGTCCAAGTCAATAAATTAAGTTGGCAGGAAAGTTGTAGAGTCATGAGTGGTGTGCTAAAAAATATTAAATAATAAACTTTGGTTTTATGGACTTGGAATATTCCAGCTGACATTCCAATGCTATGTGGTTGGAGTTGACGAAGCAATGCATGAGAATGTCAGAAGCGAAGAAAGGTGGAGAGAGGCCAAAATTTCACGCTACCTATACCTAATAGACAGTTAAAAGGAATAAATTTGGGTATGACCTAATTATACTTTATAAACACTCAAAAATAATTGTAAAGAATTAAATCCCAAAAAATAAATAACAATAAATGAAATTTTATGAATTAAAAAACAAATTAATTGTGACTAAAATGTTTTTTATTTGTAATGTTTTTATCCATAAAAAAAATATTTTTACATTATAAATGATTTTAAAAAGAATCACTTAGTATTTAAACCTAAATTAAAAAAAATGTTCATAAATTATTTTTAAGTGACTTTTAAAATTTTTAAAAGTGATTTTCAAATATATTTAAATTTTATTTAGATTGACTTTTAAGAGTTAAAAAAATAAAATTAAGTTGAATAAAAGTTTTTATACCTATTTAATTATTATTATTTTTTTTAAAAAAACCTTATAACTTTTAAAAAAGGTTTCATATAGAAGTCATAAAAATGTTATTTCTTATAAGAATTTTATAATTCTATTTTTGTTTAGGGATGATGAAGAGCTTCCAAGAGGAGAAGAGATTGCAGCAGAACTTTTAAAAGCTATTGACGAGTCAAGGATTTGCCTCATAATTCTGTCGGAAAACTATGCCCGTTCTAGGTGGTGTTTGGAAGAACTGACAAAAATACCCCTATCACAAACCGAAAAATCTAACTGTTAAAACTGAAATGGGACTCCGTAGGATGTTCTTCACAACAAAAATACTGTTCTCCTAAAATTCACATGAAACAGAGCATGCTTAGCTTACTAAATCGGTTACTGAAGTTAAAATAATTTGTATATAATTTATATTTTTATGATACAAATATCATCTTATGATAGATGTGATGAATGTGTGTTAAGTTTCAAATAAAGGCTAATATCATCTAAGAAGGGAGGTGATTGCTCTTCTTGTGTGGGATGGTGGTCAGAAATGATGATTAAAGGACAACAGTTTCCATCGTTAATGTATATGTTGGCATAATGAAAACTCTTGAATATGTGAGCCAAGTGATTCGACCTTATCCCTTCAACACATTTTATTTGCCCATAATTCTGGTTTTCTAAATAAAGCTAAAAGCATAATCCAATGTTCTTCATGTTTGCTAGCATTTGAATCGATGATCTAAGGGGAGGCGATATTGCATTGGGTCTTTTGCACGCTATTGAGAAGTCAAGGTTGGTTCTTACAATTCTCTCAGACAACTATGTCCGTTCTAGCTGGTGTTTAGATGAACTGGTCAAGATCATGAAGTGCAGGAAAGAAATGCGAAAATTTGTTTTCCCAGTTTTCCATCATGTTGATCTTTCCCTTGTGCGAACTCAGAGGGGTAGTTACGGACGATAGATGGTCGATCATGAAAGAAAAGGTTTTGACGAGGAGATACGAAGTTGGAGAGCAGCTTTGAGGGAAGTGGGCTATCTTTCTGGATGGCATGTACATAAAAGGGTAAATATAGCTTGTTCCACATAATCTCTTACAAGTATCCTCAATTTTTTAAACATATTGATAAAATAGAAATCTATTAAAAGTTATAATTGGCATATGCATCTTATCCTAAAAAGTCAAAATGTTATGTTTCCTTTTGATCAGATTTGTCATGTGGGAATTTGAAATGGTTCTTCCCAATTAAGTGACCATTTAATTTACTAATTTAGGACCTTCACATCATAATAATAAAGCAGCCTAGCAACTAAAGGTTTTAGATAATTATATCAAGTATTTGAAACTGAAATAGTAAGTAGTGCATTTTCATCAATTAAAATAGAAAAAAAAATCATACATTTTCTTAACCATTTCTCCAAATATATTGTGGGAAAAAATAATGGTTAGGCATGTGACTAATTGAAATATAAAAGACAAATATGATGTTTTTTTTCATAAGAGATTCCATTTGGAGGAGCTTTTTCTATAAATGATATAGCATTACTCTTTCAAAATATGAGTTGCATATAAAGGTATTAAGACTTGAAGTCATATGGATGAGACTCAAGATGGAAGGCAAAAGTTTCTTAATGAGACTTTAATATTTGATACTTTTAAAATGTCATCTGTCCTTTTGTTTTATTCAAAATAGTCTTTCAAACTTTATCTTTGTCCTTGAATTGTGAAAAAGAAACCCCTTGTTTAATTTGTTAACAAAAAAAAAAAACCATAGATTTCCATTTTGTTGTAGAGGAATGGAGATTTTTGTGTTTATATATGAAAATGATGATGTTATATTTGGAATTGTACGTGTGATTAAGACACATTGCTTTTACTGCTATGGTAATCTTTGATAATTGTCAGAAGTAAGATTTCATTGTAATAAACTTTATGAATCGTAATAGGTTCATTTCAATAAAATAATTTCTTTTTTCTTCACCATTTATTTCTTTCTTAAGATCTTATACACCATATAATTACACACTTTCCAATGATGTATTGTCTTCAACATTGTCTCATTTCAAGGTTTACATTGCTTTGATTAAAGATATTAATTGTTTCAAATCCAAAATAATGCATGTTATGTCTTCTTTTCCTTCTACTAAAATTTAGTCAATTTCTTGTTTCTTTCCATTCTTTTGTTAGGTTAATATGTTGGTATTTGCAAACAACTATTCTTGATTTCCTTTTTTTTTTTTTTAAATGTGTTTTGAGATAGATCAAATGCCATTTTAGGACTGACCCTAATTGAAAAGAAGCTTATGAAAATAATTGTGTAAAATTTCAAATAAAGGCCAACATCATCTAAGAAGGGAGGTGAGTAATCTTCCAATATGAATGGAGGTGGGAAAGATGAAATAATGTTATCTCCAATTGTGATGAAAACATTTAAAGAAAAAAATTGTTTGGTATTGAAACTATATGTCAATATTTCGAAACGAAAAATATTTCCTCCCTAAATGTAAGTGGAAATATTCGGAGATAAAATTATTTCATTGTAGAAACTCTATGTCAACATGATGGGGATGAAAATATTTTGTCTCCTAATGTATAAAGTAACATTTAGAGATGAAATAATTTTGTTGCCTGATGAAATCTTGTGTCACCAAATGGTTTACTAGATATTTGAAAATCTAATTCCCAACAAAACATTTTACTTTACACCACAAAAAACACTTGTTGCCAAATAGTTTTGGCCATGAGATTTCATTTTGTCATTGATATGTTTTCCTAACGAAATGTAATTATTCATCTCTAAAACTATAGGGTGACACAATTGTGGAGACAATTGTCGAGACGATTTTTTTTGTCAAGAAAGCCTTTTAGCCACAAAAGAAATATTGTTGGAGACAAAACATTTCATCCCTAATCATGTAATTTGTTGTAGTGAAGGTCTCTTTTTTATGGTGTTATAATGGTGCTTGAATGATCTATCTAATTAATCCATATCCCTTTAACACACTTTATTTGCCCATAATTGAAGTTTTTATATGAAACCCAATATTATCAAGTTTACTTCATGTTTTCTATTGTTTGTTAGTCTATTGGTTCACCCATCTATGTGCCTTACTGGTGGCAGGTCTGAGGCAGATTATATTGAGGATATGACTCACGTTATTTTGATGAGATTTAGCCCAAAACTCTCACATGTTGACAAAAAGCTCATTAGGATGGATTATCATTTACAAGAAATGGAAAATTATTTTCCACATATGATAGATCCGTTATCAAATGATGTTCACATGGTTGGGATCTATGAATTTGAAGGAATTGGTAAGATAACCATTTCCAAAGTTTTATGTCAAATGATGTTGGCATGGTTGGGATCTATGGATTTGAAGAAATTGGTATGACAACCATTTCCAAAGTTTTATATAATCGAATTGTCGCATAGTTCATGATTACTAGCTTTCTTGCTAAAGTTAGAGAGGATTCCAAAAGTTGGGGCCTACTTCCTTTACAGAAACAACTCCTTAATGATATCTTACCAAGAAGGAAGAACTTTATAAGCAATGTTGATGAAGGGATTTGTATGATAACAGGTAGGCTTTGCTTTAAAAAAGTCCTTGTGCTTGACAATGTCGATCATTTGAACCAATTGGAAGCCTTAGTTGGTGATCATAATTGGTTTGGTTTAGGAAGTAGAATTATTGTAACAACTAGAGATAAGCATCTATTAGAGGTACATGAAATGGATGCATTATTTAAGGTTAAGAAATTAGATAACAAGGAAGCTATTGAACTCTGTAATTGGAATGTTCTTAAACAAAACCATCCCAAAGAAGATTATGAAAACCTTTAAAAATCTATGGTACATTATGTTAATGGTCTTCCATTGGGTCTTAAAGTTTTGGGTTGTTTCCTGTATGGCAAGACAATAAGTGGGAGAATTTTATAAACTAGAACGAGAACCTAACCCCAAGACATTCAACATGTGCTTAAGAGAAGTTACGGTGAATTAGATCACACGCAAAAGCAAATATTCCGAGATGTCGCTTGCTTCTTTAATGGAGAAGACAAAGATTTTGTTACAAGAATCCTAGATGCTTGCAACTTCTTTGTGGAGAGTGGAATACGAGTCCTCAATGATAAGTGCCTCATCAGTATTATAGACAACAACATATGGATGTTACGACATTTGGGACGTGACATTGTTGAACAAGAATTTCGTGAAGATCCTAGAAAATTGAGTAGATTGTGATATCTTCATGTTATAAGTCGTGTATCGATAAGAAAAATGGTAAGAGTAAAATGTAGATGAACCTACTTTCAAACTTAAATAACATTTTGAATATGTAAACTTCAATAATACCATTTTCCATTTAAGTTACAAATCGAAATTTGCTTCTATGTATTTTGCTCTTTATGTCTTGTCTACTCTTGTTTGTTAGGGAATGGAGGCAATTAAAGGCATAGTCTTGGACTTGTCTATACCAAAGTGGATATACATTACTACTAAATCCTTTGCTATGATGAAGAATCTTAGGTTGCTCAAAATATATTTGAATCAGGAATCCACTTCTATGAGGGAGGATAATAAAGTTGTCCAAAGACTTTGAATTCCTTATGAGCTAAGATATCTCTATTGGCATGGATATCCTTTGGAATCACTGTCATCAAGCTTTTATGCGGAGGACCTTGTAGAACTTGACATGTGTTATAGCAGCTTAAAACAACACTAGGAAAATGACATGATATGATTATTGATAATTTATTCATGTTTCTTCTTTAGTTAATCTTAAAGTCCATGATTTAATGCAAAATCTAATTTGGATATATTCAAGGATATAAAAATAGTAATATATAATTATTTTTTATTTAAAAATATTTATAAATGTATGTTTTTCTCATATTTAATTATAAATTTTATTAAAAAATTATAAGTGACGATCATGTTTTCCTTATTTTATTTACAACAAAAGATATAAAAATTATCTTGATGGTTTTATATTTTTAAAAATCACTTAAATCAAATTTGAAAATGAAAGTTTAATGTCTCATACTGTGAAACTACCAATGGTGGGTGATTCGTTCCCAATTGGTGTACCAGCTAATTCATGTCCTCTCAATGGTCCCCGGCAATGACGCCATTTGATTCGTGTCTAGCTGGTGTACCTTGATTTTGATCCTCAGACGAAAGTAATCAACAAAATTTATAACCTATTACACCATGTACTAGGATAGCCTCAGCTAGCATAGCATAGTGGCTCTAGGATCGTTCACTGGGATGGGTTTTCACTCCACAATTGATATTAATTCAAAGCTGAATTGGTGCTTTTTCATTTCAAGGCTAGCTTTAAAAGAAAACATAAAGATGTTTGAAAAGGCTTGATTTTAAACTAACCAAAAATAGTAACTGATTTTAATTACAAAGAAAAGTGTTTCTTGGAGTTTCAGATCACTAGGCTTAGGTTCCTAATACAAAAAGAGAGTTCCGGTCACTTGTTTCTTTTCCTCGCATTGGGGATTTAACATATAGTTACTTCCCGAACCGGTGTGGTACAGATGTTTCCCCTTAATGGGTTCAAACACTAAATCCCTGTCACTGATGCATCTTGCAATGGCTCATACCGCTCACCTAGCATTTGCCATTCAAGGTGATCTTTAACCTTGGATTACCCGTCAAAAGCTCGTAAGAGATAACTAATGGATGTCTCCTTAGAGTCCAAAAGCTTACCAAGTGTTGGCTATTCTAGAAAATCCTACCTTCAAACCACCTCCCAAAGGCTTGCAAGAGATAAACTAGTGTAACTCAATAGACGGAGTCCACTTGCCTTACCAAGTGTTGGCCCAGGTGATTTCAAGGCTTTTTAAGTTAACTAAAAAGATAGAAAACATTAACAGGTCACACTTTCTCTCCATTAAAAACTTGAAACAACAAAACTTCCAATTTTTGCATGTGGAAACTTACCCGGCTTTCTTCACTCCAAGAGACAAAGAGCCTAGCCACTCATCCTCTAAGGAAACATCCTCAAAGTTTGTTTGGCTAGAAATAAAAATAACGAGAAAACAAAAATATGAAGGAAAAGCAGAGCAAGTGCTCTGTAGATATATTTCTTACTATGATCCTCCTCTCGTCAGATTACATCTATGATCTCCGATGGATCTCTTTTCTTTACATTGGTTCAAAGATATATATAGAGAAGATATTTTCTAAGAAATATCCCAATAATATCTTTGACTGATTACAAGGAGAAAATAGAAATTTACACAAAATATCTTGAGAAAAAATCTAACTTAGTCGGTGGCAAATATGTGAGTTTACACAGGTGGATTTCACAAGTTTGAATTGTCCATTTTGCAAGTTTGAACTTTGATTTTGCAAGTTAAATTTGTGATTTCACAACTTGGAGGTGATTCCGCAACTTGGAGATGATTTGCAACTTGTTTCGCGGCTTGGAGGTGATTTCGCAATGTGGTTTGCAACTGCGAAGATGGAGTTTCAACTTGCGAAGTGGCACATGTGTGCTTGGAGGTGGTTTCGCAGCTGCGAAACACCTTGCGAAATTTCGCAGCTGCGAAATGGGCTTTGGGCTACGAAATTTTCGTACAGCTTGATGCAGTTGTCTTCAAACGGCCATAACTTCTTCATTTCAACTCCAATTTGTGCACCATTTGAAGCGTTGGACTCCTGACTTCCCAAGCTTCAAAACTACATATAGTATGCATGAAATGGAATCCAGAAAGTACTCAAAATATGTCCAACAGTTGCTGTCCTCTTGAATTCTTCATGTTAGATTCCTCTGTTTTTCCTCCTTGCATTCTTGATTGGCTTTGGCAAAGAACTACGAAGCTCCAAAGCTTGGATTCTTCATGTAAATGAGCTTCCATTTTCTTTTCCATGGATTATACAAAGATCTCCCTCATTCTTGGATTGCTTTGGTGATCAAAAAGCTATCAAAAACACCAAAACTTAACGTAATTTGATTAGAAATGATTGCAAGGGTCCTTAACATGTCAATTGAGTTAAAAGGTAATAACTACTACTCAAAAGTGTTTAAAAGAGTTAATTACAAGCTATAAAATAGCACTTTTTGAGTAGTAATCAGTGGGGGTGGTTGATGGGTTGTACAGGTAGTTCTTAGATTTTAGCCTAAAAATTACCAATTTTTTTAATGAATTTTTTAATTAGATTGATAATTTTTAAATAATTCAGTAACTCCACTCGCATAAGGAAATAAGCAACATACATGGAAGACCTCTCACAAAGTCCCCCAGAGACTTTATGGATGTAAAAAATCATGAGATTAGAGATTCCAGAGACAAAATATATAGTCTTAAACTAGGGTAAGTAGAATAAAACAATCAGTTTTATCTAAATAAACTAATGTAGAATAGAAAAGAAAAAAGATAATTAAAATTAATTTATTTACCAAAGTTTTATTTTAATATTTAATTGTGTGCATGGATATTTACTTAAATATAACATATGCAAGTATTGATAATAAGTGCAACTTGACAACGTTTTTCCATGAAAGTCAAGCTATTGTAGAGGTTGTATAAGGGTATGTTAAGGGACAAAAGTGATTTTATTGTATCGAACAATATATAACAACCATTATAGTTTGTTTCCCTTTGAAAGGTCTAAACCGTCAGCTAAATCCATGGAGATATTAAAACATCTTGTGAAGGAATGAGCAATGGTTTTAGCAAACCTTATTAAGTGCATAGCATTAGGAAGGCGTTAGAGTTTATGGTTATTAATACCTTTCAAATTATAAAAAAAAAATTATAATCATGGAAGAAAGTGAGCAATCTCTTTTGGTCATTGCAATGCATGCTTGCTATATTATATAATGAGGCTTGACTTAGTCATAGGAGTGATTGAGCTCACAACTTTCATATTGACACATATCATGTTAGACATTGATCATTAATTAGATAACTTTACTAAATGACTTTTCTAAAGTGTTAAACTTGCCTAGTCTCTTAATTTTGAAATGATTAATGGATTCAAGGTTCTTGCTTCTTTATTTCTTTAACATACAACATATTATGCCACAAAACTTATTTATTTCACTTAACATATCTTTCTAATAAAAAAAAATGTTGATGCTCACCTATAAATCTAAGAGTAGCCTAAAGGACTAGCTGTTGAAGAAGAATGAAATTTATGGCTTCATTAATCACTCATAGTAGGAATTTTTCTTGACATGTTCCTTTTTTAGGCTTAAACATTCCTTGTACAGTATCTTATAAGCTATGTGAAAACTCATGTCATTATCATCGAAGTCACTTAACTCACTTAAAGGTTTTTTAAGGGAGGTTATCTATTAACATTTGTCACAAAGGCAATGAAGTTAATGCACTCACAACATTCATTTAATTTATTTCACTTGTTTAATTAGATTTGAATTCACTCCAAGTTCTTTGTATGACCTTTTTATCCTTTGAGGGACAATCAAATGCAAAATGACCCTCTTTGCCACATTTAAAACATTCAATTTCAAGCCTTTCTCCATATTTTTCTCTTTTCCCATTGATTTTCTCTATTTTTTAACCATTATTTAATTTTTTTTATTGGATTTTTGTAATTTCATATACTTGAATTTTTTTAGCAAACCTTGTAAATTTTCCCTTTGACATTTTCTCATCATCATCACTTTTAGAACTTAGAGACTATTCTTCAATAGCATTTAAAGCAACTCCTTCCCCTTTCCTAGGTGATTCAAGATTCATCTTTAATGATTTCACATCCTTAGATTCCTCAATGGTGGTCACATTTGCTCTAAATCTCTTCGAGAGAGATCTTAATTTTTTTTTTTTTTAACTTTATAGTTAGGAATAGGTTCACCAATATTAAAACTAGAATTCATACTATCCATCAATTTTGTATGAAAATCTCCTAATGGTCTCAAACCTAAAGGTCAACATTTGAAGTTTGGACACTTTAACAACATTGTTGGAGAATATCCCAAGCCCCCTTAGCCGAAGTGCATGTAGCAATCTTTCAAAATTCATCCATGCTAATGACATTGAAAATAAATACATGACTCTTGCATTGTTTTTATTAGCATCATTTTCACTTCTATACCATTTCAAATTAGGCTTGACAACATTCGTTAGTCTACTTTCTCTATCCAACACCTTCGATGGAGACCAACCAAATTTAATAGTGTTTCAAACCTTTTTGCTTTGTATTTTGAAAAAATAATGCATTCTTACTTTCTAATGGAAATGATTTTTGCTGATTAAAAAAAAGTGGTCTCCCAATAGAAGCACCCTCTTGATGAGGTTTCATATTTGAGATTTAACTACTGAAAATGATTTTTGTAGCATAAACCCAATCTAGTACTAATTGTGGATGAATCTTAATGTAGACTCTCCATTTTGTCCTCCTAGAACATGTCATATTAAGTATTTGTCCGATACTTTACAGCAATTCCTTGGTGGCCCATTATTACTCGTGCACCCTATCTTTTCTAAGTCACCTTGGGGACTTTGGTTGAGGGGTTTATTGAACTCCATTTTGACTCTTGGCAGCCCTAATTTAGACTTAGGCTCACTTAGGTACCCTAGGTTCATTTAAGTACACCTTTGGCCCATTTAGACACACCTGACCCATTAGGCACCACCCTAGGTCCACTTAGGCACCACTTTAGGCCCACTTAGATATACTTGGCCCATTAGGCACCACCCTAGGCCCACTTAGGTACCTTAGGCCCACTTAGACACCCTAGGCCCATTTAGGCACCCTAGGTTCATTTAAGTACACCTTAGGCCCATTAGGCGCACTTGGCCCATTAGGCACCACCCTAGGCCCACTTAGGCATCTTAGGCCCATTAAGCACCACTTTAGGCCCATTTAGATACACTTGGCCCATTAGGCACCACCTTAGGCCCACCTAGGCACCCTTAGGTCTACTTAGGCACCTTAGACCCATTAGGCATCACTTTAGGCCCACTTAGATACACTTGGCCCATTAGGCACCACCCTAGGCTCACTTAGGCACCCTAGGCCCATTTAGGCACCCTAAGCCCATTTAGGCACCTTAGGCCCATTTATGCACCCTAGGCCCATTTAGGCACCCTAAGCCCATTTAGGCACACTTGGCCCATTAGGCACCACCCTAGGCCCACTTAGGCACCCTAGGCCCACTTAGGCACACTTGGCCCATTAGGTATCACCTTAGTCCCACTTAGGCACCCTAGGCCCATTTAGATCATTTTTTTTTGCATGGATGCATGGTTTGCATGGTTTGCATGGCTGCATATCTCATATGGCTTGCATGTGCTTGATTTTGTTTTTGTTTTTTTTTTATCTTTCTCTATTTATTAGTTTTATTCAAGACATTGTGTCAAATGATATTGGAATGGTTAGAATCTATAGGAGAAAAAGTTACTAGCAGAAGAGCCTGATGAAATTAATGTTAGGGCTAATTATTCTGGCCCCAAATTTAAATTAAAATTCTAGTTTAAATTCAATTGTAGATTCTCAATTTCATTGCATTTTCTAATTCTCTTAACTAAATTTTATATTCCAAAAATAATATTAAACTCTAAGTTATCCAAGAAAAATGAAAAATAAAAAATAAATTGCATCAAGAAATAATATAATATAAAATCATAACCTTTATTACATAGAGGGGAATAACTGGTCCTTCAATGGCATCAATCCTTTCTTTCCTCCACAAAATTTAAAAATCATACTTGTTAGTATTATTAGCTCCACCATTTGCTCCTTAATTGTATTCACCATTAGCTCCTTAATTGTAGACTAATTCCTTGATTTTCTTCCATTTGATGTGGCCTTCTTTCCTTAGTTCTACTATAAATAGGCTAAGATGTAAACTTGTTATATTATGAAATATAGAAAGATCATTCTTTCAAAGTTTTTTCTCAATATTTTTGTATCAATACTCATTGATAAATATTAATTCTTGATGGAAACATCTTGAAAATGCAATATATTCATATAACATCATCCCTAATCTCAAATCAGCATAATTAACTCTAGTCAAAATATTTATTTTTTCTTTTTTTTCTATGTTGGGATGAATTTAGAATTTATTGGAATTGTTTCATAAACCAAAGCAATTTAATTGTAATTTAATAAACCAAAATAAAATACTGACATTTCAAAATAAAAAACGTAAGCAATCGGTTCCTTTTTATTGCTAAAATTATGAAATCAAATACGAAAGTGTGAAGGGGAAAAAAAGTCCGTCCAATATTTCAAAATTTTGTGATTTTTAGGTTTTGAGGAAAAAAAATGTTTCAACAATTTGTTATTTATAAGCTTTGGAAGTGAATTGAAAATTCAAGGTATAATCAACACTGTTATCTTATATCTCCTCCTGACTGGGAGTATTGATTAGCAGACTATTTTCCAAACTTAGGATCTTTATATCCTCTTTAATAAAAGAACACAGCAAAAGTGTTTCTCCAATAATTGCAGGGCAATACTCTTTCAAGAAGGTAAGTATGTTAAGTTTCAAATGTTGGGAGGGCAAGTCATACAACCAGTCTTTGGTTCTTTTAGGTTATGTTAGGTTCTGGAAAATACCAAGGAAAGAAAAAAATGTTAAGGAAAATTTATCATATTTAGTTATCCCATTCAACAATAATTAATATTAATTAGAAATTTATACGTTTTTAAGTTATTTAATCCTTCCCTCAAATTTTCCGGGAACAAACATAGCCTTAGTATTTTCTCATACTTACAAATACCATCTTGTGATAGACCTAATGAAAGTGTTTTAAGTTTCAAATAAAGGCCAATATCATATAAGAAGGGAGGTGATTGCCCTTCCTGTGTGGGATGGAGGTCAAAAAAGATGAATAAAGGATAACGGTTTCCATAGAAGACCTCTTTATGTATGGTATTCTAATGGAGCTTGAACAAATGACAAAGGATTGCCCAAGTATAATATCCCTTGTCGTTGAAGTATTGAAAAACATGTAGCTCATGCCAGCTAAAAACATTACATGATTTCATACTATGATCTTCATTGTTTTGCCTACTCTGGCAAAATGAAAACACCTGAATATGTGATCCAAGTATTCCATCCTTATTCCTGTTGAGAAAATTTGGATACAATGGAGAAAAGAAACACTCTCACACACTCACTTTGATACAATAAAACTCTCAAAGATACAAAATAAGAACAAGAAGAAGAAGAACACAAGAAAGGCTCAAACAAGTTCTTGGAACTTTGTCCAAAGACTCTATTTCCTCCCACCTCTAGAAATCTTTAGGGAACTAATGGAAATAGTCTTGGGATTGATCAAGCCTTTTCACTTTTCTGCATAAGATTTCAAAAAGAAGAAAAGTAATATAAAGCACTCTTAGGGTTGAAAAAAGGTTACAAGGATGAGAAAAAACTCATTATCTTCCTCAATCTCTTCATCTTTGTAACATTCAAAAATTAAATCATATGTTTAATTCACACATTAAACATGATTTAATCTCAAATGTGTAACTCTCTTACACTTAACCTCTTAAGTTTATAAAGTTACAAAGATGAGAAGACTCATTGTCTTCCTCAACCTTTCAAGTTTTGTAACATTTCAAAACTTAATCATGTGTTTAATTCACACATTAAAAGTGTAACCCTTCTTACACTTTATTTTCAAAAGTTATTTTTCAAAAGTGTAACTCTTCTTACACTTTATTTTTAACCAACAATATATATATATTTATATAAATATAACAATCCCCTACTTGGTTAAAAATAAACATCAACCCTTATAACCTTAACAGTGAAAATGCATAAAATAAAATATCTTTTGATTTGAATTTTACCTTAGTGTAATTATCACAAAGCTCCGTTGAAATCCCAGGTTGCTTGTAGCATTGAACCAGTTATTCCTTGTAATGAAACCGGTAACAACACACACACTTCCACTAACCACACGAGTGCCCATTATTTTCTTGCTTAGCACTTTTATGGCCATGTGCTCAATCCATTCATGAACTTTCTTGAAAGAAACTCCAACTCTCATGAGAGGCGGCACCACCCCTAAGTTCACATAGGTGAAATTCTTCCAGCATCCTTGTTACCTTTAAGATGCTTGTCACACATAGACTGAATTTCATTAAAAGCTTTAAGCTTAACCCTCCAACGGTAACAACCAGCATTAATCATCATAGATGGAACTCACATATTCTAATGCTGCCACAACCCACTTATCAATGACTTGTTTTTACCTATTGAACTTAAGACTAGTCATTTCTTAGTATTAAGTTGGGTTACCATCATTGGTGAGTTTTATTTAAGGAGTTTTAGTCCCATCCCTCTAGATGTTATCCTTACTAAATCTCTTGTAAGAGGTTTAGTAAAAGGATCCGCCAAGTTTCCACTTGACCTCACAAATGAAATTGAGATGATTCCATTTTGAATCAATTGTCTTACATACTCATGTCTAATGCTTATATGTCTAGACTTCCCATTGTACACTCCACTGTATGCACGAGCTAGAGTGGCTTGACTATCACAATGTATCGATACTGTTGACACATTATTTGCAGTAAAAGGGATGTCCATCATTAGATCCCTAAGCCACTCAGCTTCTTTTCCAGTTGCAGCTAGAGCTATAAACTCTGCCTCCATGGTTGAGTGTGATATACAAGTCTGTTTCTTGGATCCTCAAGAGACAGCCCCACCACCAAGTGTAAACACCCAACCTGTGGTAGATAAATTATCTCCCACACTCGATATCCATCTTGCATCTGAATACCCTTCAATTATAGCAGGAAACTTTGAATATTGGAGGCTTAGTTCTTTGGTATTCTTTAGGTAACCAAGAACTCTACCAATAGCTTTCCAATGTTCCACTCTTAGATTGCTAATAAACCTACTTAGTTTACTAACTGCAAATGAAATGTCAGCCCTAGTACACTGAGCAGCATACATAAGACTTCCAATTGCACTTGCATACTCAAGTTGAGCCACCGATCTACCATCATTCTTTTCAAGTTTTATACTTGAATCAAATGGAGTATTAGCATCTTTAATCTTGAGATGACTAAATTTGCTAACTACTTTCTCAATATAGTGGGTTTGGTTCAAAGCATAACCCTCACTATTTCTTTTCACTTTGATACCCAATATAGTATCAACTTCTCCAAGATCTTTCATCTTGAAGGTTGAGGATAGAAACCTTTTCGTTTCTATTATTCCTTTCATGTCATCACTCAAGATTAACATGTCATCCACATATAGACACACTATGACCATATAGTCATCACAAGTCTTAGAATATAAGCACTTGTCCACATTGTTGTGTCTAAATCCATCCGAAAGAATAACATGATCAAATTTTTCATGCCATTGTTTGGGATCTTGTTTTAAACCATATAATGATTTGACAAGCTTACACACTTTGTTTTCATTCCCCAGTAGAACAAAACCTTCCGGTTGTTCCATGTAGACCTCCTCATTGAGATTCCCATTCAAGAATGCCGTTTTGACATCCATTTGATGAACAAATAGATTATGAATTGATGCCAAAGCAAACAATATCCTAATCTATGTTGTTCTAGCCACCGGCGCATAGGTATCAAAATAATCAATACCTTCTCTTTGTTTAAACCCCTTAGCTACTAATCTAGCCTTAAAGGTTTGAATCATGCCATCGGTGTGATATTTCCTTCGAAATACCCACTTGCACCCTATTGGTTTAGATCCTGGTGGAAGGTCTACCAATTCCCATGTTTGGTTGGACATAATTGAATCCATTTCATCATTGATAGCCTCTTTCCAAAAAGCAACATCTCTAGAAGCCATAGCTTCTTTGTATGTTTTGGGATCCTCCTCTATTTGAAGTACTATAGGAATTTTTCTTATAATATCTTCTCTATTTCCTTCTACTAAGTAAAAGGAAATTCTTTGAGAGTCAATCTCATCCGATCCCAACACTTTCTCTTTTCTAGCTCTTTGGCTTTTCCGAGGCACAATGGGTTGCTCAACAACCTTTGAAGGTGTCTCCTCTAGAGACTCTCCAACACTAGTAGGTACCTGAAAATTGCTATCACTCAACCAATTCTCAAAGAACTCTACCTCTCTTGATTCAATTATCACATTAGACTCCAAGTCTAATAGCCTATAAGCTTTGCTATTTGAGGCATAGCCTACAAATGCACACTTAATGGCTCTTGGACCCAATTTTGTTTTATTTGGATCCGTTTTCTTGCAATAAGCAAGACACCCCCACACTTTGAAGTAACCTATATTAGGCTTCCTTCCTTTCCATAACTCATATGGAGATATCTCATTTTTCTTCATAGGAATTCTATTCAAAATATGGCAAGCAATCAACAAAGCTTCACCCTACAAATTGAAATTCAATTTAGCATGCAATAACATAGCATTCACCATTTCCAAGAATGTTCTATTCTTTCTCTCCGCTATGCCATTGTGTTGAGGTGTATAGGGTGCGGTGCACTCATGTATTATGCCATATTCTTCACAAAAAGAATTGAATTCACTAGAGAAATATTCACCACCTCTATCACTTCTAAGCACCTTAATATTTTTTCCTAGTTGATTTTCAACTTCGGCTTTGTAAACTTTAAAGGCATTGAAAGTTTCACTTTTGTTTTTCAACAAAAACACATAGGTAAATCTAGAACAATCATCTATGAATGTAAGAAAATACCTATTTCCACCTTTTGTTAACATGCCATTAAGTTCACAAAGATCACTATGTATTAAATCAAGCAAATTAGATGATCTCTCAACACTATGAAAAGGCATTTTAATCATCTTTGATTTAACACATATTTCACACTTTTCAAATTTCTTGGTATCACAAGCAATCAAACCACATTTCACAATCCTTTTAATAGTGCTTAAACCAACATGTGCAAGCCTATTATGCCACAAAAATAAAGAATTTGAATCACACATATAAGCAGAAGTAGAAGCCATTTTAATGATATTGTCATTGGTACAAAGTTTGATCATCCCATCACAAGAATACCCCTTTCCCACAAAGTTCCCCGATTTGGATAAAATTAGCTTACCAGATTCAAACACCGCTTTGATACCCGGTTTGCCAAGAAAATCCCCACTAACCAAATTTTTATTCATATCGGGGACATACAATACATTTATAAGGGTAACCTTTTTGCCGGAGGTAAAAGCAACTTCAATAGTGCCCTTGCCAAGCACCTTGGATCTTCCTTCATTGCCCATTTGAACCTCTTGATCTCCCTTTGCATCTTCAAAGGTCTTGAAAAAAGATTTGTAATAGGTAACATGAATTGTGGCACAAGTGTCATACCACCATCCTTGCACCTTTCCTTGGACAACGCACACATCGCTTAGTGTTGCAATGATCTCTTCATCAATTGCATTCACTACAGCCCCTTTTTGGTCCTTTCGGTACCTACACTCCCTAACATAATGCTCGGGTTTTCCACACACAAAACAAGGACCTTTCTTGCCCTTAAATTGCTCTTGATTTTTCTTGGGGCTCATATAATTTCCGGAATTCTTTTTGTCGTTGTTATTTTTATCTCTAGGATGATTGGCCTTTGAAACCGCATTGGCTTTGTTAGTCCCATCATTGGACTCTTCCACCATTTTGTCTCTTGATCTCGATTCTTCCTCAATGCGAAGATGTTTTTGAATCTCTTCCAAGGAGTAATCTTCACTCTTATGGAAAATCCTCTTCCGGTAACCTTTCCAACTTGATGGTAATTTAGCCACAATAGCACCAACTTGGAAGGCCTCCAGAAGTTCAATTTTGAGAACTTTCAACTTATTCACAATTACTTGCAACTCATGAATTTGTGGTAAGAGAGGTTTTTCATCAAAACATTTGAAATCTATGTATTGAGAAATAAGAAACTTTTTGGTACCTTCTTCCTCGGCTTTGTACTTGTTTTCAAGAGCCTCCTAAATCTCCCTCGCGGAATTGGTGTTGGTGTAGAGATCATATAGCCTATCGGATAAGGCGTTCAAAATATGACCCCTACATATGAGCTCATCCTCCTCCCTCTTCTTCCTTGCCGCCACCACTTGAGGTGTGTCATTTTCCTTTGGTTCCGGTAAAGGTGCCAAGATAGGATCAAGGATGTAGAAAATCTTGAGTGCTATGAGAAGGAATCTCACCTTGTCTTGCCACCTAGTGAAGTTGGAACCATCAAAACGATCCAACCTCACAAGGTCTTGGTTCATAATCTTGATAGTCTCTCCTTCCATTGAAAATAGAGTCTTTGATTGTTGAGAAAATTTGGATACAATGGAGAAAAGAAACACTCTCACACACTCACTTTGATACAATAAAAATCTCAAAGATACAAAATAAGAACAAGAAGAAGAAGAACACAAGAAAGGCTCAAACAAGTTCTTGGAACTTTGTCCAAAGACTCTATTTCCTCCCACCTCTAGAAATCTTTAGGGAACTAATGGAAATAGTCTTGGGATTGATCAAGCCTTTTCATTTTTCTGCATAAGATTTCAAAAAGAAGAAAAGTCATATAAAGCACTCTTAGGGTTGAAAAAAGGTTACAAGGATGAGAAAAAACTCATTATCTTCCTCAATCTCTTCATCTTTGTAACATTCAAAAATTAAATCATATGTTTAATTCACACATTAAACATGATTTAATCTCAAATGTGTAACTCTCTTACACTTAACCTCTGAAGTTTATAAAGTTACAAAGAGGAGAAGACTCATTGTCTTCCTCAACCTTTCAAGTTTTGTAACAATTCAAAACTTAATCATGTGTTTAATTCACACATTAAAAGTGTAACCCTTCTTACACTTTATTTTCAAAAGTTATTTTTCAAAAGTGTAACTCTTCTTACACTTTATTTTTAACCAACAATATATATATATTTATATAAATATAACAATTCCTTCACTGTATTCTATTTGCCCATAATTCTGGTTTTCTAAATAAAGCTAAAAGCATATATAATCCAGTGTTCTTCATGTTTGCTGGTGTTTGTAACTGTTGACTCACCACTTGTGTCATGCTTTACCACTTACAGGACTGAGGCTCATGTTATTGAGGAGATTACTTCCACTGTTTGGAAGAGTTTAAATCGGGAATTCTTACATGTTGGGATGGATCGACGAAGGGCATCTTCTACTTGTACTTCTACTGGTTCATGGGATTATGAAGTTTTCTTGAGCTTTAAGGGTGAAGATACCAGATACAATTTCACAGATCATCTCTATGCAGCTTTGTATCAGAAAGGGATTCGTACCTTTAGATTGGATGAGATCAGGGGAGAAGAGGTTGCATCAGCTCTTTTTAAAGCTATTGAGAAGTCAAGGTGCATCCTTGTGGTTCTCTCAAAATACTTTGCCCACTCCGGATGGTTTTTGGACGAATTGGTGAAGATCATGGAGTGCAGGAACCAAAATGGAAAAGTAATTCTTCCAGTTTTCTATCATGTGGATCCTTTCGATGTGCGAAAGGAGGAAGGGTGGTATGGAGAAGCATTAGCCCAACATGAATCAAGAAACATTTTTGGCCACAAGACACAGAGGTGGAGAGCAGCTTTGAGGGAAGTGGGCAGTCTTTCTAGATGACATGTACATAATGGGTAAATATAGCTTGTTCCATGCAATCTTTTGCGAGTATCCTTTATTTTTTTACATAAATAATGACAAAACATAAATCTATTGAACGATATATTCGACATATGTATCTTTCCTAAAAAATCAAAATATGATGTGCCCCCTTGAATGGGAATGCTAATGTTCAAGCTAAGCGTTGGTTAACTGCATGTCTACTTTATTATTCATTATTTGATTCAAGGCTTCATTCTGGTTATTAACAGATTACCCAGGTTCATGGCCCATATACAGTGTTAAAATCTGCTTCATCAATTAAAATAGAGAAATCATAGATTTTCTAAATTATTTCCCAGAATTAGTTCTCATAGGCCCTGTGACTATTTGAAATGTAAGGGGCAAACATGATGTTTTTCTCAATAGAGAGCCAATTTGGAGGAGTTTTTTCTTCTTCTTCTTTCTTTCTTTCTTTCTTTTTTTTTTCTTTTTCCTTTACTTTTTTTTTTAATGATATAGCGTTACTCTTTCAAAATATAAGTTGCATATAAAAGGTCTCAAGACTCAAAGTCATGCAGATGAGACTCAAGATAGAAGGCCAAAGTTTCTTGATGAGACTTTAAAGTATGATACTTTTAAAATGTCATCTACTTTGTTTTTGTTCAAAACCAAGTCTTTCAAACTTAATCCCTATCCTTGAAATGCCAGAAAGGAACCCCTTTTTAAATTTGTTCACACATGCAAAACTGTAGATTTCAATAAGGTGTCTCATTGACATATGATTTTTTTGGGTGGGCTTTTGTTTCCTGTTTTTCATTTTGTTATGGGAAATGGCGATTGTTTTGGTTGTATATGAAAATGATGATGTTTTATTTTGAATTGCATGTGTGATTAAGATACATTACTTTTATTGATTTGATAATCACAGATAATTGTCTGAAGCAGGATTTCGTTGTAATCAATATGACATGGAATAAGTTGATTTTCAGTAAAATCATCTCTTTTTTCTTCATCATTTATTTCTTTCTTAAGATATCATACACAATATAAGTGAATATTTAACAAATGATTTATTTATTTTTCAAAATTGTTTTTTTTTCTAAAGATATATTTTTCTTTGACTAAAATTAGTTGGTCCGAATTTAAAACAATATTACATCTTCTTGTCCTTGCATTAATATTTAATTGGTTTCCTATTTCTTTGCATTTCTTTAAAGGGTTAATATATTGGTATGCACAAGCTTCTCTTCTTTATTTATTTTTATTTTTTTAGTGTTTTCTGATACATAAAAATACCATTAATTGATAGGACTAATGAAAAAGAAGTTTATAAAAGGAAGTGTGTAAAGTATCAAATAAAGGCTGACATCATCTAGAAAGGGACGTGAGTGCTCTTCCGGTATGGATAGAGGTTATCAGAGATCATTAAAGGACTATATTTAAAAGCCCTTTTTCTACGATGCTCTAATGGGGTGCTTGAAAAAATGGCTAAAGATCATCTAAGTATAATATCTCTGATTGTCTAAGGATTGTCGATCATGTAGTTCATGCTAGCTAAATAGATTTCATGCTTTCAACTTATTGATCTTTGTTGTAATGTATACTCAACATAATGAAAACACTTAAGTATGAGATATAATGTATTCATTCTTTCACCCCTAATGCATTCTATTTGACCATAAGTTAGGTTTATAAATGAAACTAAGCATAATCAATTTTAGTTCATGTTTTCTACTATTTGTTACTCTATTGGCTCATCCATGTATATGCCTTGCTGGTGGCAGGCCTGAGGCGGATTATATTGAAGATATTACTCGTGTTATTTTGATGAGATTTAGTCATAAACTCTTACATGTTGACAAGAACCTCATTGCGATGGATTATCATTTGGAAGAAATGGAAGAAATTTTTCCATGGATGATGGATTCAATATCAAATGATGTTCGCATGGTTGGGATCTATGGACTTGGAGGAATTGGTAAGACAACCATTGCCAAAGTTTTATATAATCGAATTGCTGCTCAATTCATGATTACTACCTTTATTGCAAATGTTAGAGAGGATTCGAAAAGTCAGGGTCTACTTCATTTACAAAAGCAACTCCTTCATGATATCTTGCCAAGAAGGAAGAACTTATAAGCACTATTGATGAAGGGATCTATATGATAAAAGACAGGCTTTGCTTTAAAAAGGTTCTTCTTGTGCTTGATGATGTTGATGATTTGAACCAATTGGAAGCCTCAGCTGGTGATCATAATTGGTTTGGTCCAGGTAGTAGAATTATTGTAACAACTAAAGATAAGCATTTGCTAGAGGTGCATGAAGTGGATACATTATATGAGGCTAAGAAATTAGATCACAAGGAAGTTGTTGAACTCTTTTGTTGGAATGCGCTTAAACAGAACCACCCCAAGGAAGATTATGAAACACTTTCAAATTTTGTGGTACTGTAGACCCTCAATTTTGTCCCTTTAGCACATGTCTTTAAATTCGTTTTCAGTGTTCCACAATAGTTCCTTGGTGGCCCATTGCTACTCATACTACTTACCTTTTTTTGAGCCACCTCGGAGATTTTGGTCGAGGGATTATCTGACCCCTTATTGTGACCCTTGACAGCCCTATTTTAGACTTAGGCTTTTCGTTCATTTTTAGGATAGCTTTTAGGGTTGCCCATTTAGGCACCCTAGGCCCACTTAGGCACTCTAGGCCCATTTAGGCACCCTAGGTCCACTTAGGCACCCTAGGTCCACTTAGGCACCCTAGGTCCACTTTAGGACACTTAGTTCATTAGGCACCCATGTACGGCCGTTTAAACACTTCATCGGGCTTAACTTTTATATATATATATATATATATAGATAACTTTTATTATTATTATTATTATTATTATTATTATTATTGCATGTATTCGATAATTATATTTATTTTGTTTATTCATTTTCATTTTTTACTCTTTATTTGTTTATTATTATCATTGTCATTATTATTACTATTACAATTTTTATTTTTATTTTTATTTTATTTATTCACTTATCTAATAGGAAATTGCTTGAATTGTTTAGACTCCAAAATGTGCATATAGCCCCCTTATTGAATGATGGATATATAATCTAGTCTCTCATTGTTCTCTTTCTTTTCTTTTAAATCATATTTTATTTTATTACCAATCTCATGATTTCCATTAGTTTATTCTCTTTTCTTCTAATTTTATTTTTATTTTTATTTTTATTTTTATTTTCAATTTAATTTTATTCTGTTTTGCATGAGGAAATTATTGAGAGAGCTTGCTACTGTTAAAGATGGGGCTGTCCGGTTTGAAGTACCAGAAGATATTAAATCCTAAAGCCTTAATTTTGGAGCAGACCCTTGGAATGAGGATGAAGATTAGTTCTTCGATGACGAAGATTCTGATACAGAAGAGAAAAAAGAATCTCTTCTTACCAAACGTCAAGGAAAAGGTGCTGATTTTGTTCGTGCAGTACAGGAGATTGTTGATAGTTATGAGGAGTTGAAGAAACAGGATCAAGTTGATGATTTTAACTTTGCCAATGATGTTGTTGTGACAAATAGTGAGAATTTAGTGGACTCATCATCTAATTCTGGGTTGAAGGATCAGCCTGAAGCCCCCACAGTAGCAGTCAATTCAAGATTAAAAACTTCATATTCTGCCGAGGATAGAAGTGAACCAAAGCTACTTGAGAAAGTCCAGAATGAGTTGCTGTCGGTATTTGCCAACCAACTGCTTGAGAAGGAGCACTTTGGGTGCCATGTGTTGCTTAGAGATGACAAGGTGGATAATTTATCAAGGAAAACAAAAATAGGAAGGAAGTGGCCACACAACACGCATATAGTGGGCTGTAAGGGAGATTCCTTTGGGTTTTTTTTTTAGAAAGAAAAGTCAATTGATCTAATGACTTACCAAACAACATGCGGCTGCATCCTTGGGAAATCTCCAATGTGAACCACATGTATGCACTTTCCTATAACACGTGCATCGACGGAAAGGAAAGAAATATTAGAGTGAAGCTGCCATATAAAGGAGAAGGCGTTTTGAAGGGATAGGAGACGACTGTTGGGAAGGGATCAGCCTGCGTTTTGAAGCGTGAGAGGCTACTGTTTGGAAAGGATCAGCCTGCGTTTTGAAAATTCACATTTGCCTTGACTTAATTTCGTCCATTTTAACCAGTCTAGATGTGTTTGTGTGTTTGATTGATCATGTGCTAATTCTTGATTGTTATTTTTAATTGATGTGTTTCTCGAAAATAGTCATTAATTCTTGGTGGGTATATCGTTAGCTTATATGATCTAAGTTCGAATAGTTTATTTCTTTGGTAGTCTATGGTAAAATTTACTTTTCGGAGGCCATTGGAAAATAGTGAAAATTGACCTCCATTCCCACCACTTCAATTTTCTCAGTTGTCAAAAACTCTACTTTGCGATTTTAATCACTTTTGTTTTGCTTGGTATTTTGTTCCTTATGTCTTGTCGTTTTCAAATTAATTTCTTTTATTTTGAAATCCAACACTTTTCTTAAAAGATCCCTTTAAAAATCTATTTTCAAAAATTCATTTAGAGTTCTTAGAATCAAAATCTCATTTTTTAAAATAATGTGCAACCATGTTTTGATCGGTTCACATCTTTCAAATAAAATTACAGTTTTGAATAAAACACGAATCAAAGCTTGTGGTCCCAAATAAATGGGATAATTCTAAGCTAAATTCGTGTATATCGATTGGGGAATTGGTGAAACCCCTACATAAGAAAATCTTTTCAAGATTTATTTTTGTTGCCACATTTGACGCTTGTTGAAATCATGTCTATCTATTTTTTTTAGGAATTATATACAAGATGTATGTGATAATTGATTATTTTGTATACTTTGATCACTTTTGCTATGCTAATTAGATAACGAGCATGCTAGGATTTCTATATTTTATTATTTATTATCAAACCCCTTACAACTTGAGGAAGCACGTTACAAATTATCTATGCTATCCAGGTATGTCCTCTATCACCTACTTTCTGAATTTTGTGAATATGCTTGTCATTGTGAAATAATGCTTATGTCTAATAATGCTTGAGTGTTCTGATATACATGTTTCATTGTTTGATTATTTCTAATAAAATACATGCCGGATGATATATTGTTTAAATTAACCATCGATGTTTTATGATAGCGCTTGAGAAGCGGTCCGGGTACGCATCCTAACCTTCCTTTATTATGATTTGATCTTGTTTGGCATGCTATTTTTTGGAACCACCTAGCATACTTAGGTATCCATAAATAGCTGATTAATTGCCACACTTCCCTTAACTTTGTTAGTAGAGACCTCTTTAGGGCTTAGAGGGGTGCTACCTCCTAAAGGTATCTTCCCAATAAGTAATCTGATCCCCGGACCTAGACTCGGGTTTTCGAAGACATGCTTTTCCAAAATTATGGAGTCACTTTTTTAGGGTTTTATTTCTTGTTTTATTTTCCCTTTCAAAAATAAAATAAAATAAGTGGCGACTCCGACTTTTCCAAAAATTAATTTTTCACCAAAAGCGAGTCTCGCCAATCGAGTGGGGGCGCACGTGAAAAATGCGGGTCCACAGGTACATTATGTTAATGGTTTGCCATTAGGTCTTAAAGTTTTGGGTTGTTTCCTATATGGCAAGATAGTACGTCAATGGGAAAGTGAATTGCATAAACTAGAACGGGAACCTAACCAAGAAATTCAATGTGTGCTTAAGAGAAGTTATGATGAATTAGATTGCACACAACAACAGATATTCCTAGATGTTGCTTGCTTCTTTAATGGAGAGGATAAAGATTCTGTTACTAGAATCCTAGAGGCTTGTAACTTCTATGCAGAGAGTGGAATACGAGTCCTTGGTGATAAGTGCCTCATAAGTATTGTAGACAACAAGATATGGATGCATGATTTGTTACAACAAATGGGGCAAGACATTGTTGGACAAGAATTTCCTGAAGAACTTGGAAAATGGAGTAGATTGTGCTATCCTGATGTTGTAAGTCGTGCATTAACAAGAAAAATGGTAAGAGCAAACTGCAAATGAGCCTACTTTTAAACTTGAATGATATTTAGAATATAGAAGCTTCAATAATATCATTTTTGTTTAGGTTACAAATATTACTTGTATGTATTTTGCTCTTCAAATATTAAAGGCATACTCTTGAACTTGTCTATACCAAAGCCAATACACATTACTACTGAATACTTTATAGAAATATTGGGTATTTATCAAAACTTATATAAATATTGAGAAACATTATAAGAAATGATAAAATAAGCAATAATGCACTTATTGAAGTTATTTTTCTAAAGGAAACAATATATGTTTGATAACATTTCTGATATTTGATAATATTTACAAAACTTGAAAACATATTTAATATTAAAATGATGATTTATCTAGTTTGGATGTATTCACAGATATAAAAACATTAATATATGGATAATTTTTTTGTATTTATAAATTTCTTTATATTTAAGTAATATACAATATATATATATATAAACTTATTAAAAAATTATCATGATTGTTTTATATTTTTGAGAATTAGTTAAATCAAATTTGAAATCAAAATTTAAAATCTTATACCATGAAATTACCAAGGAGGTTGAATAGGTAATCCTTGGACATTAGCCTAAAAATCATAAATTTTTAGATTTTTTTTTTATGAATTCTTTAACTAGAATGATAATTATTGATTAACGTCAAGAATTCTAATCATACATGGAAACACAAGATATTCGTAAAAAAAACTACCCACAAGGTCTCTCAAAGACTTTTTCAAATGTCAAAATTCTCTCAAGTCTAGAGACTATAGAACTATAATCCACTTGATATTAAGAATTATATATCCAGATTTATCCAATAGCGGCTACTCCTTGAGATTTACACTATAATACCTACACTTTAACCTCACATCCATGACATAAAACTTTTGTGCTCCTTAATGGATTCCTTAATACTTTGAGGGGATATGATAATCTACCACAAACCCATGAATAATGGTGACTCAATTATACATTTTTTAAAAACAGAATTTGCAAAATGATGAAAATAGGAATAAAACACAAGGTAATATAGATTGATTATCAAAACAATAAAACACAAGAAACAAAAAAAAAACGAGTTGTTTTGTGTTTAAACATTTTGACATTTTAACTATTTATTAAGGACTATTGAAGGCTATTAATAATAGCCACGGGCATAATATATATATATATATATATATATATATAAAGAATAATCAAAGCATAATTAATTATTACTAGCATAAGGGTGTTCTTATAATTTAACTTAATAGTTATTTTAATAAGTATTTATATAATTTGTGGCAATCAATTTTTTTTTTTAAGTATTAGTTGTTAAATAAAAATGTTTGGTTTTTTATTGAAATGAAGTAATTAAAAATGATTAAATTGCTAGCCTTATAACAATCTTTTAAAAAGACTAAATAATCTAATATATTAAATAAATAAGAGATATTGTAACTAAATAAATAGATATATAGTAACTAAATATATAATTTAAATATAGTAACCAAATATGTTAATAACTTCCAACAATACCAACCTATAGTCCAAATCCCAAAAATGACATAACCTTCTAAGCATATGAATTTAGGTTGGCAATTTTATCATAAACCTAGAATATGATTGACATCAATTGAAACTCACTAGTTTCATCTCATTTTGGAATCCTATTTATTGGTTGATTTTATGAAGAATTACCATCATTACATCATCTTTTCCATGATAATAATATTTAGTGTGGAGCTTGGAAGCCCTCACTAAGATATTGCTTTATTTACATGGATACCTAAGTATATAGTGATAATGTGCTTCGAGTATAAAATTTACTACCATTTGCTTGTAAAACATCTTGAAAATGCAATAAATTCATATAAAATCATCCCTAATCTCAAATCAGCATAATTAACTCTAGTCAAAATATTTCTTCTTTTTTTTTCTATGTTGGGATGAATTTAGAATTTATTGGAATTGTTTCATAAACCAAGCAATTTAATTGTAATTTAATAAACCAAAATAAAATACAGACATTTCAAAATCAATAACGTAAGCAATCGGTTCCTTTTTATTGCTAAAATTATGAAGTCAAATATGAAAGTGTTAGGGGAAAAAAAAAGTCAGTCCAATATTTCAAAATTTTGTGATTTTTAGGTTTTGAGGGAAAAAAATGTTTCAACAATTTGTTATTTATAAGCTTTGGAAGTGAATTGAAAATTCTAAAGAATAAACTAAAAAATTGCCCTACTCATGAGCTGGTGATGTTAAATATTTATATAAGTTTTTCCTGTGTAATTCACCTGATGAACAAAACAAAGGTACCTAATATGCATCCATAAAAAATAGTTGCTACAACTAATAGATTATTCTAGAAGTTGAGTTGAGGTGGCAATCTACTATTTATCATCCCCTCGCAAGAGCTAATCAATTTGGGAACAACATAATGCTTACTACAAAAGGTCAACATCAATGTTCTTGGAAAATGCTTTGTAAGCACATCAACAAGTTGATCAATAAAGGGAATATATTCAATAACAAGATCATTATATAACATTTTGCCACAAATGAAATGGAGATTAAGTTCAATATATTTAGAGCAAGCATGAGAGAAAGGATTTGTAGTAAAATGAGTAGTACTCTGATTATCACACCACAAAAATGGAGGGGTAACCTATGCTATAAATAATTCCTAAAGCATAGATTAGATTCAAGTGAGCTCAGCAATTGCAATAACTATGCCACAATATTCTAATTTAACACTACTCCTTGAAATAACCCATTACCTAGTAGAGAACTAAAAACCAAATTCAGCCTAAGGAAGACACAATAACCATTAGGGCTTTTCTTGTATCGAGACAAGAGGCATTGCATCCGAATAAGCTTGAAGATGAAGAGAATCAACCATTTGTAAAAGAATACTAATAAAAAAAATCCTATTAAATATCGCAAAATGTGTTTCACAACTAACCAAAGGGCAAAAGTAGGCTAAGACATGAACTGGCAAACTTATTAACAACAAAAGATAGGTTTGGTTGAGTAATGGTGACATATTGTAAAGCAACAACAATGTTGTGAAGGGGCATTAGGAAATGTCTCCCCATCAGATTAAGGCAAGGTTGGACCCACATGAGTAGGAGTAGCAGCTAGTTTACAAGTAAGAATCTTTGTGCAAGTAAGCAAGTTCGTAATGTACTTGTGTTGACTAAGAAGAAGGGCTTCAAATGTATGAGTGACCTCAACACCAAAAAAATAATTGACAACACCAAGATCATATAGGGAAAGGAAGCGTTAAGGAAAGCAACCAATTGAGAGACTTGAGTAGAGCTACTACCAACAACTAATACGTTGTTAACATAGACCAGGATAATGATAAGATGAGGCTAATAATAAACAAACATTAAATTATCATCCCTTAAGCATCTAAAACCCCAGTTGCCTAATGTTAATCTTGATTTAGACAACCAAGCATGAGAAGCCTACGTGAGATGGTCATAAAGAGTCTTGTTAAGCTTGCAAACTTAGTCAGAATATTAGGATGAAAAAAATCCTTGTGGTTGGAATACAAATACTTGCTCATTTAAATCACCATTTTAAAAAGTATTATGCATATCCAACTAAGCAAACCATGCATCCAACCAAATGAGAGAGTAATCATGAGAACAATTCAAATAGTAGCCACTTTGACTACCATTGGACTAAAAGTAGTCAATGCCATGTGTTTGATGAAATCCCTTGGCAATCAAGCATGACTTAAAACATTCAACATTGCCATCAGAATTATTCTTGGACTTATAAACCCACTTGCAACCAAGAATATTGGTTTTCAAAGGTAAAGGAACTAGTGTATAAGCATCATTCTTCATCAAGGCATCATAATTAGTTTCCATAGCTTTTTGCTAATGAAGATCCTTGATAGATAGCTGAAAAGTAGACAACTCAGTGGAAGCATTAGCTTGATAAGTCTTATGTTTAAAAACACTAGCTTTGGCACAGATAAGCATAGGATGAGTATTAATAGTTGGAGCTAATAGATGCATCCTAGAGTCTAAAACCACTGGTTGAATGGGGGATGGGATAAGGAAATTGAAGAAGAATGAGAAGGAGAAGAAAAGGGCATAGGAATAAAAGCAAGTGGAAAAGTAAGGAGAGAAGATGAGTTGAAACATTAGGGAGAGTGCCTACAACCATAGGAAAACAAGATTCATCAAAGACAACATGATAAGTGATGTAAACTTTATCAAAGGTCCAATCAAGACAAAGATACAATTAGTGACGAGTGTGATAACCAACAAAGAGACATTTAGTAAACCAATATTGTAGTTTCTATTTATTGAAAGGATGAATAAAAGGATAACAAAGACACCCAAAGGATTTAAAGGAAGAGTCATCAAGAATTGACCCAAAAAGAACTTGATAAGGAAATTAAAAGTTTAACATATAAGAAGCCATTCTGCTTATAAGAAAAATAGCTGCACGAAATGCATACACCCAAAATTTGAAAGGCCTAGATGCTTGAGTGAATAAGGCTAACCGACAACATAATGATTTGTAGAGATGCTTGAGTGAACAAGGCTAACCTACAACATAATGATACTACCCAACCCTTTTATTGTGGAGTTTTAGGACAAGACAATCAATGTTTAATGCAATGATTGGCTAAGAATGAGAAGGCTTGAACTCACCCCTACCATCAAATTGATTATATTTTATCTTATTGTTAAATTGGTTTTCTACAAGATTTTTGAAGTGAACAAATATAGACAAAGCTTGACCCTTTGTATGCAAAGGATACAACCAAGAAAACAGAGAGTGAGATCACCTTCTTTACAATCTCAACATAAAGGTGACCTAAACAAGGATACAAAATGTCAAAAGTCTTAGAGGTAGCATTATTAACCGTTACAGCAGGATGATTAAAAGGCTCATGAGAATGCCAATCTGAATGAGAATTGGTTGATTCAGAGACTTGAAATTTGTACATGCCATTTTTAAGCTTGCCTTGAATAATTCCTTCTTTGTATTAAAATAGTTTTTAAAAGATAAGATCAAATATGAGACTTTTTAAAAAATTTAATTAACTAAAAATATAACTCCAACATATTATTTAAGAAAAAACATAGATCTCTTTGCTTTTCCAAGATGCTGATAAATTAAGTTGGGAAGTGTAGGGCTCATGAAGAAAAAACTTCGCAGCGGTGCGAGAATAACCTTTTGCTGCGAAGTGATTTCGCGGCCCTTTTTGGATGTCTGCGAAATCTCGCAGACCTCATTTTCTCTTGCGAAATGGTTCCTGGAGCTTCCCGATATTTATGCACCGACTCTTTTAGATCTTTTCTTAAGATATTTTTGTATAAATTTCCATTTTCTCCTTGTATTCAGCCACTCATGTAATTCCTTAGCTAAGAAGTATCCAAGGAAGGGTAAATTACCTTCCTATATAAACTCTCTTGTAAACACTAACAAGGGGATGCTCGGAGAAGCATGTAATCATATATGTAATCGATCAATATATAGAATATACAAAGCCTTGCTCTGTTTTTCCTTCTCTTTCATTTTTCATTTCTTTTCATTTTCTAGCCAACCAAACTCTGAGGATTTTTCCACAGAGGATGAGAGGCTAAGCTTTTTGTCTCTTGGAGTGAGGAAAGCCGGGTAAGTTTTCACATGCATAATTTGGAAGTTTTGTTGTTTTAGTTTTTAATGAAGAGAAAGTGTAACCCGTTAATGGTTTTTATCTTTTTAGTTAACTTAAAACGCCTTTAAATCACCTGGGCCAACACTTGGTAAGGCAAGTGATTTCCAACCATGGAAATGCACTAGTTTACCCCTTGCGAGCCTCTGGGAGGTGACTTGAAGGTAGGATTTTCTAGAATGGCCAACACTTGGTAAGCTTTTGGACTCCAAGGAGACATCCATTAGTTATCTCTTGCGAGCTTTTGACGGTTAATCCAAGGTTAAAGATCACCTTGAATGGCAAGTGCTAGGTGAGAGGTATGAGCCATTGCAAGGTGCATTAGTGAGAGGGATTTAGTGTTTGAACCCATTAATGGGAAGCATCTGTACAACACCGGTTAGAGAATTAACTATATGTTAATTCTCTAATGCGAGGGAAAGAAACAAGTGACCGGAACTCTCCTTTTTGTATGAGGAATCTGAGCCTAGTGATCTGAACTCCAAGAAACACTTTTCTTTGTAAGTAAAATCAGTTACTATTTTTGGTTAGTTTAAATCTAAACCTTTTTCATTCAAGCATCTTTATGTTTTCTTTTAAAGCTAACCTTGAAATGAAAAGGCACCAATTCAGCTTTAAATTAATATCATTTGTGAAGTGAAAACCCATCCCAGTGAACGATCCTAGAGCCACTATGCTATAGTAGCTTTGTCTTTGCTACCCTAGTTCATGGTGTAATAGGTTATAAATTTTGTTGATTACTCCCTCAATCAAGGAGCACCAACTGGACACGAATCAGCTGAGACACCAAGTGGGCACGAATCAAATGGCGCCGTTGCCGGGGATCAAACCTCGAATCAAATGGTGTCGTTGCCACTGCCGCTGCTAGGGACGAATCAAATGGTGCCGTTGTCGGGGATGGTACCACTTTACAGTGATATCACCTTTTCGGAGTACTTGTGATCTTCATCACAAGTTTGGTGACTTTTCTTTTCCTTTTACTAACTCTTTTTATTTCTTTATTGTTCATATTTTAGTATACCTTTTATTTAGTTTTTAGTTTACCTTAATTTTCTTTCTTTGAATTGTTTTTCGTTTGTTTTCTTTTGTGTTCTCTGTTTTTAATTCACAAGTTGCTAGTAATGCTATATTGAATACGAGATAGCAGAGGAAGCCATGAACTTCATGAGATATGTGGCTGAAATCTCAAGAGGATGGGATGAACCAAATGCTCGAGATATGGGAAGAATGACGTCTCAACCTAAAGCTAAGGGTGAGATGTATATTTTGAATGATGGTATGAACATGAAGGCAGAAATTGCAGCTATGGAAAGGAGATTGGAAGAGCTAGAAATGAACCATATGCAACCAATGCAAGCCATCTCTCAAACACCATTGCAAGCTATGCCTTGTGCCATTTGTCTATCTTATGAGCACTTGGTGGAAGAATGTCCTATCATTCCAACGGAGAGGGAAATGTTTGGTGATTGCAACACCTACAATTCCAATTGGAGGGACCATCCAAATTTCTCTTGGAAACCACAGCCACCTCAGTATCAGCAACCTGCTCAAGCACCACAGCAAGCCTCAAACCTTGAACAAACTATGGTGAATCTTTGCAAGGTCGTGGGAGATTTTATTGAAAAGCAAGAAGCCACCAATGCTCGAGTCGATCAAAGAATTGATAGAGTGGAGACTACTTTGAATAAAAGGATGGATGAAATGCAAAATGATCTATCTCAGAAGTTAGATATTCTCCAAGATTCAATCTCAAGGCTTGTCAACCTCAACACAGTGCAAGAGAAAGAAAACTCTCCTTCTCAACCTTATCAAAATTCTAAGAGTATCCATGAAGTGGTGGCTCAGGAGGGAGAACCTTCACAAAAGAGGGAAGTCAAAGAAGTGATCACTCTGAGGAGTGGTAAAGAGGTTGATCTACCCACATGCAAGCTAGAGCATAAGGTAGAGAGTGAAACAGAGAAAGAAAAAAGAGAGGAAATCAAAGAAAAGAAAAAGGGGAAAAGCATAGAGAAAGATGGCTATGAGGTTAATGTACAAAGAGAACCACAGAGGATAGTCATCAAGGAAGAATTGATGAAGAAACACATGCCTCCACCTTTTCTCCAAGCTTTGTATGGGAAAATCATACAAACCAAGTCTCAATTGAAGGATGCAAACTTCATATGGGATCCGGGCAAGCTAAATCAGGAGCAAATTTTTTGATGGACTTAGTCTTTTTAAAGACTAGCTAGTCCATATCTTTTTGTTTTGTTTTTTTTTACTTGTTTTAATTTTGATTTCAATGCTTTAATTTTGATTTTAATGCTTTAATTTTAGTTTTTTTTGATGTAATATAGGTTTTTGGATGATCAAAATCAAAAGGAATTGCAAAGAAATTGAAGGAAGTCTTTCGGAGCGAAATCGGAGCAAAAACGGGTAAAAAACAGGACAAAAACAGGGGAACAACAGGGGTCTGCGAGATTTCGCAGCCTCTGCGAAATCGGCACTTTGCTGCGAAACCAGTTCGCAGCCCAATAGCCCTCTCTGTGAAAATTTTCGCAGCTGCGAAACCATTTTTGGCACACGAGTGCCACTTCGCAGCACAGGAGCATCCATTTCGCAGCTGCGAAACGCATTGTGAAGTGGTAAAGCCTGATTTCGCACCAAAAGTCCCATTCCGCAAAGGATTTCGCGGCTGTGAAAGCACTTTTGGCACACGAGTGCCATTTCGCAGCACAGTAACCCTCATTTCGCAGCTGCGAAATGGCTGCGAAGTCCCAAAGCGTGAAAATTCCCAATTTCGCAGCCAAAGCTCCATTCCGCAGGGTATTTCGCAGCTGCGAGGCCAATTTTGGCACACGAGTGCCATTTCGCAGCACAGTAACCCTCATTTCGTAGCTGCGAAACGGCTGCGAAGTTCCAAAACATGAAAAATCCCAATTTCACAGCCATACCCCCATTTCGGCTATTGTTGGACACATCTCGATCACTTCCCGAAGTTCAAATTATGCATGCAATATCTCATTTGAAAGCTTGGGAAGTCACGAGTCCACAGCTTCAAACGGTGCTAGATTTGGATTTGAAACGGAAAAGTTATGACCGTTTGAAGATGACTGTGCAAACTATGAACGGAAATGTCGTACCTCCATTTCGCTACTGTTGGACACATTTTTGAAGCACTTACTGGAGCTAAAATTATGCATACCATATCTTGTTTCAAAGCTTGGGAAGTCAAGAGTCCAGCGCTTCAAACGGTATGTGATTTGGAGGTGAAATGAAGAAGTTATGGTCGTTTGAAGACAAGCACTCAAAGCTGAGCGAGAATTTCGCAGCCGAGACGCCATTTGGAAGAGTGTTTCGCAGCTGCGAAACCACTTTTGGCACACGAGTGCCATTTTGCAGCACAGTTCCCCTCATTTCGAAGCTACGATATAGCTGCGAAATCACCTTTAAGCTGCGAAACCACTTTTTGGCACATGAGTGCCATTTTGCAGCCCCGTACACTCATTTTAGAGCTGCGAAATCACTTTTGAGCATCGAAATGGCTGCGAAATGATCTCCAAGCTTTGAAATGGCTGCGAAATCACCTCCAAGCTTAGAAATGGCCTTCAAATTGCGAAATAGACTTGCGTAATTGAGGAAAGTTTGCAAAAACACTTTGCAAAGCCAAGGGAAGTTGCTAAAATGCCAACAGAGCCTTGCGACCATGCATCTGAAGAGGAGAGCCCCGCACACCCTGGGATCACACACACCAAGCCTCTCACTCCATTTCTGACCTCCTTAAAGCATCAAATCCCATAGCTACCAGCTGAGAGCTCCAACTGAGGAGACTATGCCACCTAAGGGGACTACCAGAACAAAGGTCAAAGTCCTGATCCAACCCACTCAAGAGGCCACCACAGACGCATCAGCTCCACAGGACCTTACCATTACTTGATCATCTCTTTATTTTTTGGTCTTTACATATTATATTAGTATACATAGCTTTGTTTTGATGTCTTATATTCTGGGATTGGATGTATTACTGATGATACATCATTCATAGACATCATTTTTGTATAAACTTGGCATTTTTCTATTTCCTCTACTCACTAACTCTTATGTTTTCTTTGAAACATGTGGTTTCTCCTATACGACTCAAACTCCATGTCACTCAAGAGGTACCACTTCCTCCCTATTTTTTAATCGCTTTTGTCACATTGAGGACAATGTTCAGCTTGGTTGGGGGGAGAGTTGAGGAAGTAAGTTTTGTTAATAATGATAAGTTATTTTGGTAATTTAGTTGCTTTTTGCTTAATTTTTAAAATTTTTGCTTTAAACTCCATGGATATTAAGGATTAACTCTCAAAATTAAATGAGAGAAGTCGAGTTTCAACTTGATTACATGAGTCTTAGAGTTTGTATTATGCTCTTCTAAAAGTTGATGAATTGTTGAAACTCCCATTGCATGCAAACTTATCTCTTCCACCTTAAGCTATTCGCACACACATACATTAGATTCCGGTTATAAGATGTGAAACTATCTCACCCTCTAAGCTTGAGAAATCATAATTTGACACCTTTAACCTCTCTTTAATAGTGTTGGGACACCTCATAAAGACCAATGAGTCTTTGAAAAAATAGAAAAAAAAAAAGAAAAAAAAAGAAAAAGAAAAAAAAAAATAGAATAAACTTCTTTACTTGCCTTGAAACCTGAGCATGGTCCAAAGGGGTGGCGAAAGCCTTTAAAGCCTGGTGCCCTAAGCCTTTATTGGTTGGGAGTCACCGATCCTCTGCTTGTTACATGGGTGAATTGGTTAAGTTTAGTAAGTGAAAAGAATTGTGAATAAGAGGTGCGTTCCTAGCCTATCAAGAGATGGTTAATTTTGCTAAACTTAAAGAAAGACTTAGGTTGGGGGGAGATGATAGTTATCCATACTATACTCGGAAGCTAATCACATTAACACTTAGCTTTTAGTGGAAGAATTTGATTTGGATCTTTTGAGAGTGGAAATTCTTTTGATGCTTAAACTTGCATAATATCCATTCTTTGTACTCTAAGATCAAGTGAATGCTTTGACAACTCTTATTATAGGTTGAGTTTCACATCTTTATTGATCCATGGATGTCCATCATGCCACTCATATCATTTTTTGGAGTGATTTGCATGATCCCTTTTATGTATATTATTATAGTTTACTTAGTTTTTACCTCCTCCATTGCTAAGGGACTAGCAATGAGTCGGTTGGGGGGTGTGATTACTACCAAAAAGTGCTATTTTGTAGACCTAATTATAATGGTTTTAAGCACCTTTGAGTAGTAATCATATTCATTTAACCCAATTAATTCATTAAGGTCCTTAGTAATTGGTTTTAACCATTTTGTGGCAAGTTTTCATGTTTTTATCAGCTTATGAATCAATTCAAGCATGCCAAATGATGGAGGAGCTACTTGGACAAGTTATGGCAAAGCTTTTGGAAGCTCAAATTCATCAAGAAACCAAGCTTTGGAGCCTCATAGTCCTTTGCCTTAGTCGTTCAAAGTATGCAAGGAGAGAAGCAAGGAGAGAGAAAAAACAGAGTGAAGAAAACAGAGGACAGAAGCTGCAGTCGTTTTGCACACTTTTGGAGTACTTCCCGAAGTCCATTTTCTCCATGCTATATATCATTTTAAAGCTCAGGAAGTCAAAAATCCAATGCTTCAAACGGTACACAATTCGGAGTTGAAATGAAGAAGTTACAGCCACTGCAAGTCAATCACTCTAAGTTGAAGGAAGCATTCAGCAAAGTGTTGCGGAATCAGCCTTTTGTTGCGAGAATTTCGCAGCCTTTTTGCACAGTGCTTTGGATTTCCCTTGAAGTTTCACGCCGCGATGGAAGCCAAACACCACAAGATGAAAGCCAACTTCGCAGCGGTGCGAGAATAACCTTTTGCTGCGAAGTGATTTCGCAGCCCTTTTTGGATGTCTGCGAAATCTCGCAGACCTCATTTTCTCTTGCGAAATGGTTCCTGGAGCTTCCCGATATTTATGCACCGACTCTTTTAGATCTTTTCTTAAGATATTTTTGTATAAATTTCCATTTTCTCCTTGTATTCAGCCACTCATGTAATTCCTTAGCTAGGAAGTATTCAAGGAAGGGTAAATTACCTTCCTATATAAACTCTCTTGTAAACACTAACAAGGGGATGCTCGGAGAAGCATGTAATCATATATGTAATCGATCAATATATAGAATATACAGAGCCTTGCTCTGTTTTTCCTTCTCTTTCATTTTTCATTTCTTTTCATTTTCTAGCCAACCAAACTCTGAGGATTTTTCCACAGAGGATGAGAGGCTAAGCTTTTTGTCTATTGGAGTGAGGAAAGCCGGGTAAGTTTTTACATGCATAATTTGGAAGTTTTGTTGTTTTAGTTTTTAATGAAGAGAAAGTGTAACCCGTTAATGGTTTTTATCTTTTTAGTTAACTTAAAACGCCTTTAAATCACCTGGGCCAACACTTGGTAAGGCAAGTGATTTCCAACCATGGAAATGCACTAGTTTACCCCTTGCGAGCCTCTGGGAGGTGACTTGAAGGTAGGATTTTCTAGAATGGCCAACACTTGGTAAGCTTTTGGACTCCAAGGAGACATCCATTAGTTATCTCTTGCGAGCTTTTGACGGGTAATCCAAGGTTAAAGATCACCTTGAATGGCAAGTGCTAGGTGAGAGGTATGAGCCATTGCAAGGTGCATCAGTGAGAGGGATTTAGTGTTTGAACCCATTAATGGGAAGCATCTGTACAACACCGGTTAGAGAATTAACTATATGTTAATTCTCTAATGCGAGGGAAAGAAACAAGTGACCGGAACTCTCCTTTTTGTATGAGGAATCTGAGCCTAGTGATCTGAACTCCAAGAAACACTTTTCTTTGTAAGTAAAATCAGTTACTATTTTTGGTTAGTTTAAATCTAAACCTTTTTCATTCAAGCATCTTTATGTTTTCTTTTAAAGCTAACCTTGAAATGAAAAGGCACCAATTCAGCTTTGAATTAATATCATTTGTGAAGTGAAAACCCATCCCAGTGAACGATCCTAGAGCCACTATGCTATAGTAGCTTTGTCTTTGCTACCCTAGTTCATGGTGTAATAGGTTATAAATTTTGTTGATTACTCCCTCAATCAAGGAGCACCAGCTGGACACGAATCAGCTGAGACACCAAGTGGGCACGAATCAAATGGCGCCGTTGCCGGGGATCAAACCTCGAATCAAATGGTGTCGTTGCCACTGCCGCTGCTAGGGACGAATCAGATCACACATGAGGGGAGTCCCTTAAGTGAAACTTCCCTCACCCACAGCCAACATGTGGGCTTCTGTAGCCACACACATCAGCTAGATGTGGCCATTTCGTGTTCAGGTGCGAATATCCTTCGCAGGGGTCTTTCACGCAAGTAACTGCAGGGAGTGAGGGGCAACCCTTGAGGCCTAACTAAAGTGGCAATGGGTTTTTTTTTTTAAGGTGTGGGGATGCAGGAGTTTCCAGGTTCAAATCGCAGTAGGGATAAAAAAAAAAAAAAAAAAATTATCTACTAAATGTTACTTAGCATGTTACATATGATTGGTAATGCTCTCTCTCAACCTAATTTCCACACTTTTTCTCAACCTAATGTCATAATAATCCATTAAATGAGAACATCTACTAACTGATCCCTAGTCTGAGCAAAATTTGTTAACAACTGAATCAAGTCTGAACTTCCAAAAATTATATCGTATCACAACAGATTATGAGAAACTTGTAAAAATAGAAACTTTGGGTCCCCTATACCGACCTAGACTTAAATCTCAGAAAAATTAGGAAAGACTATAATCTAGCCCATACTTCTCTTAGTAAGAAGCACTCTCATCCACCTCTCTCAGCCTTCTCTTCCTTTATTCCTCCCTAAATCCCCATACGTCCATGAAATTGTGGGTGGAGTCTTTCTTTCTCCCCATCTCTTTGAAAAGGTAATTGGTATATAATTTATATTTTTACCTTCTATTTTAATAACAATATCACAAGATCTACACCAAGATAAAGGAAAAGGAAAAAAAAAATCACCCATTTTCATTGCATGGGCACAAATTGAGTCTAACCCACACTGAAAGAACTCCAAATTTGAGCCTAATTACCCTTTTCTGCTTCCTTAAATTAAAATAACTAGTAAAACAAATCATTGGTTTTTGTAAATTAAAACGTAGGACTTGATCATTTGAATTTATGGTTTAGAGAAAAGACACTTACCAAGCACTCATGTCCTCTATTAAACAAAATAATAAAAAATAAAAAATAAAAAATAAAGCACCTTGAAACTGCCAACCTGCATACCAAGGAAATAATTTTTCTTAATATTACAATTAATTTAGGTGTAATGTTGTATATTTTCTCTATTTCAGGAGTGCGGTTCATGCACTGCCATGTAGAACAACATCTGACTTGGGGCATGGAAACTGCATTCATAGTGAACAATGGTAAACGCCTAGAAGCTCAAATGTTGTCTCCTCCATCCAACATGCTGCCATGTTGAAGTTGCAAAGAAATAACATGTCAAAGATTTCATTAAATATTCGTATTATTCAGCTTTCATGATTTATTTTCTGCTCATAAGAAGAATAATGTAAAGTCGTAGAATATTGTGTCTGGGATTATTAACGTCAATTTCTTGGATTGTTAAAAGTCTATAAAGATAATGGAATTTAAATCATCTTTGAGATATGCTATGGTGGAATTTGCCACCGAAGTCTTTGATTATGAAAAAGAGAATTTGATGTTGTGTTCCTATTTTGATTTGACAACATGGCATAGAATTTGATTTGACAACATTGTAAAGTCTTTGATTTGCCACGGAAGTCGTAGAATTTGATGTTATCTTTGATTATGAAAAAGAGAATTGGAATTTGATGTTGTGTTCCTGTTTCAACCTTAATTAATTTCAATATGAACAGCTCATTAAATAGACGACTACAATGCTAAGAAGCTCCCCAACGCCATGTCCACAGTAGATATATCTAGATTTGACAACTTTTGGCCATTCCAATTTCTTTGCACATGATAAAATATCATGTTGTATTAGAAAAGTTTGAAATGGCATAGTTTAAAATTATCTTGATTTGACAATTTTTATTTTGATTCATAGAAGGTTAGGAATCATATTAATAATTTTTTAAATTATAAATGTGTGGACCCTACATTTCGGCTCATGCGTTTTCCACTCGATAGCGAGCTCGATTTTAATTTGAAAAATGATTTTTATTGATTAAGAAAATGACTTGGAGTCGCCACTTATTTTTGTTTTATTTTTAAAAGGGTAAACAAAATAAGAAAGAAAAACCTAAGTGCGACTCCTTATTTTGGAAAAGGTGATCTACGAAAAACCGGATCGGGCTCAGGGGTCAGGTTACTTATCAGGAAGGTACGGTAAAAACCATAGCACCCCTCTAAGTCCCTAAAGTTGGGTCTCTACTAATAAAATGAAGCTGTTGTGACAATTGATGTGAAAATCAATGAATACTCAGGGTGATCATGCACGTGTGAGAATCAGGACATGCATAGACAACAATTAAAGGGAAAATAGGTACATACCTGGGCAATGAGCCACCATGCGCTATCAATAGAGAGGGTTAGTACACAATTTAGGGATAACCTCATGCATGTCAGAGAGTAGGATAAGTCAATCACGTATGATAATCCAATCAAACAATAAATCAATCAATCATAAAGTCACCCATGTTGGGCCCCCACCAAAGCCCGTTCATTTTGCATGACTTAATGTCAGAGATTCCATTATTCTGGAATTATGAAAAATTCATTCATGCTTATTAAAATCAAGAGGAGCAGAAGATTGTTTGAAAACCAGAGTGGAATTAAAACTATTTGAGAGAAAATTGGATTTTTGAAATTTATTTGAAAAATTGGAGTCTCGAAGATTTCTTGAAAATTGGAGTTTTAGAGTTTATTTGAAGATCAGACTTTTAAAAATTAAATGTGAGAATGAGAATTTTAGAAATTAAATTTGAAAGACATTGGAATTTTGAAAATGATTTGAGAGTTCGGGATTTAAAAAAAATAAATTACGAAAATTGGGACCTTGGAAATTAAATTTTGAAAGAAATCAGAATTGAAAGTTATTTGAGAAGTAGAAACTATGGAAAGTGAATTATAAAAATTGGAAATCTTGGAAATCATTCGAAGGCAGAATTTTTAGAAACAATGAATAAAATAATAGTGATAATGATAATAATAAGTAACGGGATAAATACTAGAATTGGAGCATGGGAAACTGAAAAATTAAGTTCGGAAATTAGAGAATTGGAATTTCAGAGAACTAAATTTCGAAATCGGAATTTTAAGGAACTATTTAAAGACGGATTTTTAAATAAATGAATAAGTGAATAAATAAATGAATGGAATAATGATGACGAAGTAATAATGGTTGGATAAATAATTGCGGAAGTTAGGGGTTTCGGAAATTGGAAATTGGACTTAGAGATTGGAAATTTGATGAATTACTTAGGAATGGAATTTTAAATGAATGAACAACCGAATAAATAAATGAGTAAAATAACGAAAATAATAATGATTGGATAAATAATCACGAATACGAGAATTTTGGAAATTGGAAGTTGAATTTAGAGAGGGGATTTTAAATAAGTGGATAAGTGGATGAGTGAATAAATAAATGAATGGAATAATAACGATGGTGAAATAGTAAAGATCAGATAAATAATTGCGAAAGATGGAATTTTTAGAGATTGAATATTAAACTTAGAGATTGAAAATCTACGAAATTATTTAGAGATGAGATCTTTGATATATGAATAACTGAATAAACAAATGGATGTGATAACATTAATAACGACAATAATCATTAAACATCAGGATATGAACGGTGGAGTTTTTGAGACTGGAAATTAAATTTGGAAGTCGAGTTCTGAATAATCGAACTTTTATGATTGAAATAAATAAATAAATATGGAATAATAATACTAATTAACGAAAATAATATTTAAAAGAACAAGAATGAATAGTGAAATTTTTAGGATTGAAAATTGAATTAGGACATTGGATATTTGAAGAATTGAACTTTAATGATTGGGATTTTTAAAGAAATAAATAAATAAATAAATGGAATAATGCTAATAATAACAAAAATAATAATGATTAAATAAATAAGTGTAAAAAATTGGAACTTTGAAAATTGGAAATTAAATTCAGAAATCGGAATTTTGAAAAATTGTTTAAGGATGAAATTTTAAAAATAAATAAATAAATAGGATAAATAAATATAATAATAATAGTAATAACGAAAATAATAATTAAATAAATGAACGTGAATATTGGAGTTTTTGAAATTGGGAATTAAATTTGGAAATCGGAATTTTGATAATTACTTAAAGATGGAATTTTAAAAGTAAATAAATAAAATAATAATAATAACAATAATAATAAGGATTAAATAAATAAATATGGAAATTGGAATTCCGGGAGTTAGAAATTGAATTTGGAAATCGGGATTTTGAAGAATTACTTAATGATGGAATTTTTAAAAATAAATAAGTGAAATAATAATAATAATTATTAAATAAATAAATGTGAAAATTAGAATTTTAGAATTTGGAAATTAAATTTGGAAATCGGAATTTTGAAAATTTGTTTAAAGATGGGATTTTAAAAATAAATAAATAAATAGAATAATAATAATAATGAAAATAAATGATTAAAGAAATGAATGTGAATATTAGAATTTTTTTAAAGGGGAAATTAAATTCGGGAGTCGGGATTTCGAAAAATTGTTTAAGAATGGAATTTTAAAAAAATAAATAAATAGAATAATAATGACGAAAATAAATAATTAAATAAATGAACGTAAATATTAGAATTTTGAAATAGGAAATTAAATTCGGAGGTCGGAATTTTTAAAAAATTGTTTAAAATGGAATTTTAAAATAAATAAGTGAATAAATAAATAGAATAATAATAACGAAAATAAGTAATTAAATAAAAGAACCTGAATATTAGAATTTTTTTTTGTAACGGGAAATTAAATTCGAAAGTCGGGATTTTGAAAAATTGTTTTAAGATGGATCTTTTAAGAATGAATAAATAAATATAATAATAACAATAACGAAAATAATGATTAAATAAATGAACATAAAATATGAATTTTTTTTTTAAAATTAAAGTTTTGAAGATTATTCAAAAGTTATGGTTTTAAAAATTATTTATACAAGTGGAAAACACGCGTACATAGGCTTAGGATGAAACGATTAAATGGCAAGTGGTCTTTGAATTACATAACTGAAACTCTCATCATGACTTCTGGAGGCTGCCAATTGTGGAGGGTATCAAAGCTGGGAATAAATATAAGCTGGCCACGTGCACACCGAAATGGTTATTCATATGGATTGCAGGCATATGGGAGATAATAGCAAAGTGCTGACAATTAGGTGGGTTAGGTGATAAAAAAAGTGGAGAGATGATCTGGGATGGCTGAAGCTAGGGACCGAAAATGCCCAGCTTTTGCATGACCCCACTGACCACATTCACAAGCCGCTGCCCATGCCAGAGTATTCCTAGTCGCTGGTCATATACTCATGCGCATCCTCCTATCTCACATTTATGAAATTCCGAGGCATGCACCACGAGTTAGAGACGAGATCCTGGGGTGATAATATTCCTCTCGTTGACTGAAGAGCACGACTGACATGCTTCTGGATAGCACACAAAACACAAAAAAAAATCCAGCAAAATGACACGAATTTTGATGCTTACAGCATTGCAAACATGCTGCTAAAGGCTCTGTTCTCCACGTGATCAGACCCATCTCGCTTCCGCTCACTCGAAGCCACCCAACCTGTACTGTACCCAATATGAAAACCAAAAGGCTCATGCTGGCCAAAACCCTTCCCCTTGAGGATACGAATCACTATCGAGAACAGAGTATAAACGAGAAGGGAGCAAGCATAAAAAGGAAAAATAAAACAAAGCATCCAATGAACGGGTGGGAAGAATCAGAAGAAAACGAGATCCGAGAATGTGACTCAGACACACATAGGAAAGCTATGAAGAATTAAATCACTCTCAATCAAGTAGCATATGAAGAACAAAGCATGGTTCATTCATATTACAATCACCATAATACTAGTGAAATCAACCACAATAAATATATAGTCTAGTACGCGTACCTGAAAAAAAACTTCCCTTCCAACGAGACTTATGTATCCAGATTCTCTACTTCATCTTCCCCCTCTGTAGCCTCCTTTCCCCAGATAAAAATCTCTCTCTGTTCTCCTTTTTTTTTCAGCCGCTGCCTGCCCTCTCTCTTCCTTGGCAAGCCCCTGTTTTTCTATCTTCCTCTGCAAGCTGCTACCCACTCTCCTATTCACTCCTCAGCAAGCATGGGCAGCCAATCTCCCTTGCCACACGTCCAAGGCAGCTGCCTCCTTGAGAGGTGTCCCTCCCCTTCACTAAAAAAATGGAAAATTTCTCCCCCGGGTCCTCTATCCCCCCTTGTTTCAAACCATAAAAAAAAAAAAAAAACAGAGCTGAGGAGGGGGGGTCTACAAAATGATATAGTTTAGAGTAATTGACTTATTCTAATATTTTAAAATTAGACTATGTTAAGCTAACCAATTTCAGTTAGGAAGTTAGCTAACCTGTAACTATGGTCAGGTCAGTTAGTAACTAAAGTCAGTTGGTAACCAAAGTTAAACTCCAGAAGTTTTGATATAAAAACAAATGTAAATCAATCAGATGAGTTAGTAAAAAAAGCAAGAATACATTTCAGTTCCAGAGTTTCCAATACTCTGTTTTCTCTTCGTCATACTCTGTTTTTCTGCTACAGCCCTGTTCTTTTCATTTTCTCTTCAACAAAACATAGTATTAGAGCTCCATTGACACACGTCCAAAATGGTTACTGATCACATCGATTCCTTTGCACCAGAGATGTCCTCACGAGGACTCCAATCTCCGGCAAGAAACTCGTCGGAAGTTTCCTCAATTCTTACGGGACAAATTTCTTCTACGCTTCATCCGATCTCGGTGAAGCTAGACAGGAACAATTACACAATATGGCGATCTCAGGTATTACCATCAGCTAGAGCACATCGACTGGATCAAATTCTCATTGGTAAGCTACCAAAACCTCCAAGATTCTCTCAATCAACATCAGTTAATTCATCTCAACCTACATCTAATCCAGAATATGATCAGTGGGTGATTTTAGATCAATTCTTGTTGAGTTGGATTCTTGCTTCCATATCTGAAGCCATGTATGGTCATGTGGTTAATTGTCAAACATCAGCCGAAGTATGGAGTGTTCTTGAAAAACTTTTTGTCTCGGATTCAAAAGCAAGAACTCTTCAACTACGGTTCATGCTACAATCATTAAAGAAAGGTGCTCTAAGCATAAATGATTATGTGCTGAAAATGAGAAACATAGCAGATATGCTCTCTGCCTCTGGAAAACCTGTACCAGATGAAGATTTAATTCTTTACATCTTAGGTGGATTAGGACCAGAATTTGAAACAATTGTTGTGAATATTACGTCTAGATCTGAGGCAATATCTCTACAAGAGGTCCATTATCTGCTGCAAAGTCATGAAATTCGTCTTGAGCAACTTTCAGCAGCATCTGTTATTGATGTTCCACCAGCAGCACATATTACAGTTGGAGGTGTTCAAAACTCTAACACTAATAATGGACAGTTCAGAGGCTCAAGCAGCAAGAATTTTCGTCCTAGAAATGTACGTAATCCACAAACTTCAAGAATTGTTTGTCAATTGTGTGGAAAAATGGGACATACTGCTATGAAGTGCTTCCACCGTTTTGATGTGTACTTCCAATCTCCACCACGTGCACAAAATCAACAGTTTTCATCTCTTCATCAACCACAACAACCTCAACTTCGGCCACCTCCACTGCATCAGCCTCAATATTATTCCACAGGGCCACTGGTACCATCACGTCCAATTCAGAATTCACACCAACAACTTGATTCAACAAGCACTTCTCCTCATGCCTATATTGTTGCTCCAGATCTTGATTCAAACACTTCATGGTTTGTTGACAGTGGTGCTACTCACCACATGACCACTGATTCCAATACTCTTAATGTCTCTGATCACTACTGTGGCATAGGTAATGTTGTGGTAGGCAATGGACAAACACTAGATATATCTATCTAGTGTTGGTCATACTTCTTTTCCTTCACATAAATCTTCCAAGTCATTGCATCTTGCCAATGTACTTCATGTACCTCAGATCACTAAAAATCTTATCAGTGTAGCTAAATTCACTCAAGATAATGATGTTATTCTTGAGTTTGACTCTCATTGCTGTTTTGTTAAGGACAAGAAGTCCAGAGAGATATTACTCCAAGGCAACCTTAAGGAAGGCCTATATCAGCTGGATATCTCCAAGGTCTCATCTAACCGACAGTTTGCAGGTTTCTTTGAAGATACAAATGTGTTTCTACCTCATCTAGCTACTACTCCGTCTACTGTCAACAAACAATCAGCTGCTGCATCTGTTGGATATAGCCTGCAAGTAAATAAAATTGAGTCTACAAGGTGTGTAGAAGACAACAACACGGGTGTTGGACACTTGTGGCATCAAAGATTGGGTCATCCATGCAACAAAATTGTGTCTCTAGTACTTGACAGATTGGGCATTAAATCCAAGCTCCAAAATGAACTCAGTTTTTGTACTGCTTGTCCTTTAGGCAAGGCAAAACAGTTTCCACTCCCTACCACTATTAATAAAACACAAGTTCCATTTGAACTAGTTTTTTCGGATGTGTGGGGACCTGCACATACAACTTCATGTGATGGGTACAAATATTACATTGCATTTGTAGATGCTTTTACAAACTATACTTGGATTTATCCCATGCAACAAAAGTCCCAAGCAACATCAATTGTCTTATAGTTCATAGCATTGGTAGATCGACAATTTCCCACCAAACTTAAGTGTCTACAAACAGACTGGGATGGAGAGTTTCATCCCCTTCAATCTCTTCTGCAGAAGAAAGGCATCCTCTTCCGTCATCCTTGTCCTCATGTTCATCAACAAAATGGGAAGGTGGAGCGAAAGCGTAGAAGCATTGTAGAAATTGGATTGACTTTGTTGGCTAAGTCTCAATTGCCACTTACTTTCTGGTGGCATGCCTTCTCTACAACAACTTACCTTCTCAATAGACTACCAACTCCAGTTCTCCATTGTAAGACTCCCTATGAACTCTTGTTTAAATCATCACCTGATTTTTTATTCTTGAAGACCTTTGGTTGTGCTTGCTATCCGTATCTCCAACCTTACAAAAACCATAAACTAGAATATCAGTCAACTCAATGCACATTTATTGGATATAGTCTCTCCCATAAAGGATACCTATGTTTGCATCCTTCCGGGAAAGTTTACATTTCAAGAAGTGTTATTTTTGATGAAAAAACATTTCCCTACTCATCTCTACCAATGAATGATTCCAGCCCTACTCCACACACTTCCTCCACATCTTTCTCTATACCCCTTTTACAAACCATGTCACAGACCTCTTCTCCTCCTTCCATGTGTCCAACTGCATCAAGACCAGTGTCCCCTTTTATACTCTCACCTCCTATTTCAGTTCCTTCCCTTCATCCCATGACTACTCGTTCAAAGGTGGGTACAATCAAACCCAAACTACTCCCAGACCACATCACATACCTGTCTACTTCCGTTTCACCCTCAGACCAACTTCCTACCACTGTTAGTCAAGCGTTGAAAAATCCCAACTGGCACACAACTATGGTTGAAGAATATCAAGCCTTAGTCCGAAACAATACTTGGACCTTGGTTCCCTTTCATCCATCCATGAATGTGATAGATAGCAAATGGATTTTTCGTGTCAAATATAATTCTGATGGTACCATCCAACGCTACAAGGCCAGACTAGTAGCCAAAGGATTTCAACAATATGCAGGTGTGGAATTTACTGATACTTTCAGTCCAGTGATCAAAGCCTCTACTATTCGAGTTGTATTTACATTGGCTATAACATATAATTGGGAAATTCGACAAATTGATTTCAACAATGCATTCCTCAATGGAGAGATTACAGAGACTGTTTATCTTTCCCAACCAGCTGGATTTGTTAGCACATCTCATCCCCAACATGTTTGTAAGCTACAGAAAGCACTATATGGCCTTAAACAGGCACCACGTGTCTGGTTCCACAAGCTCAGGGAAGCTCATCATACCTGGGGCTTCATCTCCTCCACGTCAGATACGTCCCTGTTCATCTACAAGCACAATGGCAATTTTCTTTTGTTGCTGGTCTATGTTGATGATCTACTAATTACAGGCAACAATGTTCCACTTGTTCAAACTCTTATTCAGGATCTTCAGAACAGGTTTGCACTAAAAGACCTGGGTCTTGTGAAAGACTTTCTTGGATTTGAAGCTCTTCGCACAACAACTGGTCTTCATCTTACACAGTCAAAATACACGACTGATCTCCTCATTAAGACCAAAATGCATTCAGCTAAACCAGTTCCTACTCCCATGAGTGCAGCCCTCAAACTTCATGCAGCCTCGGGTCCTGCATTTTCTGATCCCACACTTTATAGAAGCACCATTGGTGCTCTCCAATATTTAACTTACACAAGACCGGACATAGCGTTTGCTGTAAACAAACTCAGTCAATACTTGCAGCAACCTACTGAGCTCCATTGGACAGCATGTAAAAGAGTATTACGATATCTCAAGGGCATAGTTCATCGTGGACTGCACTTCACTCCAGCTTCATCTTTGCATCTTCAAGTATACACCGACGCAGATTGGGCAAGTTCAATTGATGATCGTCGCTCTACAACTGGCTACTGTGTGTTTCTTGGCACCAATCTTTTCACATGGAGCTCCCGTAAACAGCCTGTGGTTGCAAGATCCTCAACCAAAGCAGAGTATCGCGCCCTCGCTCATGCATCAATTGAAGTAGCATGGCTACGTTCTCTTTTTTCAGAACTTGGAATTTCTCTTGTCAACACACCTGTCATATGGTGTGACAATCAAGGTGCTGGTGCCTTAGCTGCTAATCCGGTATTTCATTCCCGAACGAAGCATATTGAAGTAGATGTCCGTTATGTTCGTGAGCAGGTGCTAGATAAAAAACTAGTGGTATCTTATGTTCCTTCTGTAGAACAAATGGCTGACTTATTCACTAAGCCCTTGTCTATTCCTAGGTTTCAATATCTGCTTACCAAGCTCAACCTTGTTGTTTCTCTAGGTTGTGCTTGAGGGGGGGTGTTAAGCTAACCAATTTCAGTTAGGAAGTTAGCTAACCTGTAACTATGGTCAGGTCAATTAGTAACTAAAGTCAGTTGGTAACCAAAGTTAAACTCCAGAAGTTTTGATATAAAAACAAATGTAAATCAATCAGATGAGTTAGTAAAAAAAGCAAGAATACATTTCAGTTCCAGAGTTTCCAATACTCTGTTTTCTCTTCGTCATACTCTGTTTTTCTGCTACAACCCTGTTCTTTTCATTTTCTCCTCAACAAAACAGACTATGATCTAAATGGATACTTGTGAAAAAGTCATGAAATGGTTTCTTTAATTTTTACATAAAGTCAATTATTTTTTATTTATTTATTTTAAATTAAAATAAATGCTTTTTCCTAAAGTTAAAATAATTTGTAAATAATTTATGTTTTTACTTTCTATTTTAGTAACAATACCACAAAATCTACACCAAGATAAAGGAAAAGGAAAAAAAAAATCACCGATCACAAATGAGTTTAACCCCACACCGAAAAACTCCAAATCTGTTTTTTAGTGATTTGATTACTTTTCAACTCCCATTTTTTATTTTTTATTTTTTTATTTTACATTAAAGTAAGCACTTTCCTGCTTCCTTAAATTAAAATAATAAAACAAATCACTGATTTTTGTAAATTAAAACGCAGGAGTTGATCATTTGAATTTATGGTTCAGTGAAAAGACACTTACCAACTAACTAAGTTGCTGCAATTGACCGAACTCTCCAAGTCCAAGTCAATATATTAAGTTGGCAGGAAAGTTCTAGAGTCCTGAATATTCATTGACCATTGTCTCATTTTCTTCGATCATCAGTAGTTGTGGCATGACAATGTCAGAAGCGAAGAAAGGTGGAGAGAGGCCAAAATTTCACGCTACCAATACCTAATAGATAGAGTTAAAAGGAATAAATTTGGGCATGACCTAATTATACTTTATACACACTCAAAAATAATTGTAAAGAATTAAATCCCAAAAAATAAATAACAATAAATGAAATTTTATGAATTAAAAAATAAATTAATTGTGATTAAAATGTTTTTTATTTGTAATGTTTTTATCCATAAAAAATTACTTTTACATTATAAATGATTTTAAAAAGAATCAC
>NC_081822.1:27432500-27490000 GCF_030704535.1 Vitis vinifera | reverse complement strand
TGATTGTTTTATCTTTGTGTGTTCTTGAATTAACCTTATTTGCATGAAAGATTTCATTGTCACAACATTTAATTTATTATGAAAAGTACAAAGAGAAAAATAAATTGATGAAAAATAAGACTTCTGAGTTACCTTTTGAAATGTCCAAGAATTCTGATTGGTTGTTACCTTTTAAAATGGCAAAGAATCCCTATTAGTTGTTTCACTAACCAATTTTCTCGCCTCAAATCATGAATGGAATTATAAATACAAGAACCATTCTTTTCTCATAACAAAGAGTCTTAACCTCTCTTTTCAAGGAGAAAAATAGGGAAAATTTCGAGAAAGAGAAAAGAAAAATATATTCTTTCTTTTGTATCCAAGGAAAAAGAAAAATATATCCAAGAATTTGCATGTGAAACCTCTGATTCACATTTTCTAATTGCTTCAGACTGTTTGAGAATGAAAGCATCAACTTTATGGCAACTAAATTAAGGGAAATGCAAAGTCTGACAAATAAATTACCAAGATTTCAATTCCCAATCCAGGTTTCTCTCATTTCTCTCTTGATCATATTGTAAAAGTAAATCAATTAAATCCTATGAAATAATTCTTATACTCCTTTGAGCATTACTCCTACATTATTTCCATATAACTTGACAATGATTTTCATGACCCAGATGGTGCCATATACTCCACATATTGAATCTAGTACTTTTGTTCCTGGAAGTCAAATTCCTGAGTGGTTTAGCCAACATAGTATAGTGTCACAGACTTAGTCTTTTCTTAAGCTCGTGCAACACTTAGACAAGTCAAGACACTTGATCTTGCTAAGTTAGCCTTACTCCCAATGTTTAGCTTGCTAGGCTAAGATGCACCCGACTTAGAAGCTTTAGAGGGCGTAGTAGGCAACACTTAAAGAATGGAAGCTTTTATTGCTCAAATGAAGCTTTACAAGTGCTTTGGGAACTAACTTGCTTGGTTAGGAAGTGATTTGGGTGGTTCTGGATGGTGCCTTGGCCAAATGAGGCCCTCACCTATTTATAGGCACCAATGGAACTCTCTAGAACCTTGGAGGGTTCCTTACAAATCAAGAATAATCTAGAACCTCCTACACTAGTATATGTACAAGGGTATGTACAAAATGATTATAGAAGATTCTAGAATACCTCCACTATTCCAATGCTCTTCTAGCCAAGTGCAAAGATGTATGGACATCTCTAGCCCTCTCTAGAAGCTTCCATACTCTTCCACTTTGTAGCTAAGTGTAGATGTCTCCAAGGGTCTCTAGAAGCTTCCCACCTCCTATATAAGCCCATGAGGAGGGTCATTTGAAGCATCTTGTGACACTTTTCCTCACCTATGCCGTCGACGTCCCCATTGTTGCCTCTTCTTGAAACTTCTCGATGTGTTTCTAGAACCTTCTCAAGGCATATGCATGTTCCCAGCTTACTTGCTTACTTGCTTCTTAGGTAGTTCTTTCCATCGGACTAGATACTCTATCAGAGGAGAGACCCCTTCTCTCCTGGTAACCCGTTCAGCTAGGAAAATTTTCACCTCTTTCTCCTATGAGGCCTCAGATGGATGCAAACCCCTACACTTTCGATGCTTGGAGTGCTGCTTCCTCTTGCCCATCGAGTTTACCTTTCCTTTGGTGACCTTGTCCATGTGTGAGCGAGCTACCTCAGCTCACTCCTCTTTTGCCTTCTTAGGCGTACTGGGCTTTGGGTTGACTTGGAGGGCACTTAGTAACATCATCGAGGCCATATGTGCTTCGTCTTCCTATTCCCCCTCCTCGATCATGACATTGAGTGCCTTCCTTTTCGGACAATCTCGTGCCCAATGTGGACTGTCACACAGGAATCATTTGCTTTTAGGTGTAAACTCTTTCCTTTTCATCTTACCCCTTCCTTCTCGGATGTTAGGCATCTTAGCTGATCCCATTATAGGAGCATTGTGGTCCCTTGAAACCTCGTCTCCCCCACCCGTGGCGTGGCTATCCTCCAAAGACTCAACCTGGGAGGAGTCTCCCCTCTTGTAATCCATTAAAGACTCTATTACTGCCATAGTAGTGGCTAAGTCTTGAACGCTTCAACGCCTTAATTCCTTCTCGACCCACCCTTCCAGGTTATCCATGAAGTTGAATAACAACTCCTCCTTAGTCATGTTAGGAATCTCAAGCATGAGCGAAGAGAATTCATTGACATAGTTGCGTATTGAGCCTATGTGCTTGAGACGCCTCATGTTTTTCCTAGCCAGGTAAGCCACGTCCTCAGGGTAGAACTGCTTCTTGATCTCTCTCTTGAAGTCTTCCCACGTCTCTATGGTGCAAATTTATTTCTCCATATCGGCGAACCTCTGATGCCACCATAGAGTAGTTGTGTCAGTAAGGTAGAGGGTTGTAGTCCTTACCTTAGCCTCCTCATCAGTCAATGCGATAGCCTCAAAGTATCGCTCCATATGCCATAAGAAGTTGTCCAACTCCTTGGCATCCCGCTTGCCACTAAACCCTTGTGGCTTCGGCACCTCCACCCTAGATGCCTTCTATGTGGCCATGACCCGTGCTGACACTGCAGCCTTGTAGATGACCAACTCCTACCTAACCTCCTAGTCTCGGGACTCCATTTGAGTGGACAAGGCCTCTATCCTTGACTCCATGCTAGCAAGCATGCTCAAGACCTTTTCTTGGAAAGACATAAACTCCTCATGCGACACTAGCTGAAATTGTGAGACTAGCATTCCCTCAAGAAGGTCTTGGATCTACTCCCTTAGATTCTCTAAGCCCTTCTCCATGCTTTGCTCGATCAAGTCCACATCTTCTCGGGTGTCTACCATGGCTAGCTCCACCTTGGCTAGCCTTGCCTCCATGTTGGCTATGGGATCAAGAGATTTATCATTTTTGCCCATGCCCCGTGCAGTAGGCTCGGTCTCCCTCCCATGAGTTTGCTCGCTAGCGTCCTCAATGTTGGACCCCAACATGCTTCTTTTACTGTGCCTGCTTTGTAGCCGTGCTCTAATACCAACTGTCACAGACTTAGTCTTTTCCTAAGCTTATGCGACACTTAGACAAGTCAAGACACTTGATCTTGCTAAGTCAGCCTTACTCCTAATGCTTAGCTTGCTAGGCTAAGATGCACCCGACTTAGAAGCTTTAGAGGGTGTAGTAGGAAATACTTAAAGGATGGATGCTTTTATTGCTCAAAGGAAGCTTTACAAGTGCTTTGGGAACTCAATTGCTTGGTTAGGAAGTGATTTGGGTGGTGCCTTGGCCAAATGAGGCCCTCACCTATTTATGGGCACCAATGGAACTCTCTAGAACATTGGAGGGTTCCTTACAAATCAAGAATAATCTAGAAGCTCCTATACTAGTCTATGTACAAGGGTATGTACAAGATGACTTTGGAAGATTCTAGAATACCCCCACACTATTCCAATGCTCTCCTAGCCAAGTGTAGAGATGAGTAGACATCTCTAACCCTCTCTAGAAGCTTCCATAGTCTTCCACTTTGTAGCTAAGTATAAATGTCTCCAGGGGTCTCTAGAAGCTTCCCACCTTCTATATAAGCCCATGGAGAGGGTCATTTGAAGCATCTCGTGACACTAGGCTCCACAACAATAGTACATCTACCTCCAAATTGGTGTAATACTAGGTTGATGAGATTGGTTGTGTGTGTTATTTTTGTAGTTAAGGGTGTTTTCCATGATTGCCCTGGTAATATATTTTGTTATTTGAATTTGACTCAAGGTAAAATTGTTCACCTTTCTATGTTGTTGGGTGGGGATTTGGGAATTTCGATGAAAATAGGGATCCTTTGCACTACAATCTGGTGGATCCTCCCCATCAGAATACCATCTCTGTTCCTAAGAATGGTTGGGTTGCAATCAGATTCGAGGCATCCAACCCTGGTATGTTGCAAGCACTCATGTCCTCTATGAAAAAAAAAAACCCTTGAAACTGCCAACATAGGTGTAATGTTGTGTATTTTCTGTATTGCAGGAGTGTGGTTCATGCACTGCCATGTAGAACGCCATCTGACTTGGGGCATGGAAACTGTGTTCATAGTGAAAAATGGTAAACACCCAGAAGCTCAAATGTTGCCTCCTCCATCCGACATGCCACCATGTTGAAGCTGCAAAGAAATAACATGCCAAAGATTTCATTGAATATTCGTATTATTCAGCTTTCATGATTTATTTTCTATTCAATAAATACAATGCTAAGATGCCTCCCAATGCCATGTCCACAATAGATATATCTTGATTTGACAACTTTTGGCCATTCCAATTTCTTTAGACATGATAAAATATCATGTTGTATTAGAAAAGTTTGAAATAGCATAGTTTAAAATTATCTTGATTTGACAATTTTTTACTTCTCCATATTTTATTCCCATTCATAGAAGGTTAGGTATCATATTAATAATTAAAAAAATTATAAATGATATAGTTTAGAGTAATTGACTTATTCTTATATTTTAAAATTAAACTATGATCTAAATGGATACTTGTGGAAAAAGGTCACGAAATGGTTTGTTTAATTTTTTACTTTTACATCTAAAAATATTTTGCAAATAAGATAATTTTTATGAAGTCTTATACAGTTGAGATAAAGTGAGTTTTTTTTTTTTTTTTTTTTAAATTAAAATAAACGTTTTTTCCTAAAGTTGAAATAATTGGTATATAATTTATATTTTTACGTTCTATTTTAATAACAATATCACAAGATCTACAACAAGATAAAGGAAAAGGAAAAAAAGAAAATCACCCATTTCCATTGCATGGGCACAAATTGAGCCTAACCCACACCGAAAGAACTCCAAATTTGAGCCTAACCCTTTTCTGCTTCCTTAAATTAAAATAACTAGTAAAACAAATCACTGGTTTTTGTAAATTAAAACGTAGGACTGGATCATTTGAATTTATGGTTTAGACAAAAGACACTTACCAACTAAGTTGCTGCATTTGACCAAACCCTCAAAGTCCAAGTCAATAAATTAAGTTGGCAGGAAAGTTGTAGAGTCATGAGTGGTGTGCTAAAAAATATTAAATAATAAACTTTGGTTTTATGGACTTGGAATATTCCAGCTGACATTCCAATGCTATGTGGTTGGAGTTGACGAAGCAATGCATGAGAATGTCAGAAGCGAAGAAAGGTGGAGAGAGGCCAAAATTTCACGCTACCTATACCTAATAGACAGTTAAAAGGAATAAATTTGGGTATGACCTAATTATACTTTATAAACACTCAAAAATAATTGTAAAGAATTAAATCCCAAAAAATAAATAACAATAAATGAAATTTTATGAATTAAAAAACAAATTAATTGTGACTAAAATGTTTTTTATTTGTAATGTTTTTATCCATAAAAAAAATATTTTTACATTATAAATGATTTTAAAAAGAATCACTTAGTATTTAAACCTAAATTAAAAAAAATGTTCATAAATTATTTTTAAGTGACTTTTAAAATTTTTAAAAGTGATTTTCAAATATATTTAAATTTTATTTAGATTGACTTTTAAGAGTTAAAAAAATAAAATTAAGTTGAATAAAAGTTTTTATACCTATTTAATTATTATTATTTTTTTTAAAAAAACCTTATAACTTTTAAAAAAGGTTTCATATAGAAGTCATAAAAATGTTATTTCTTATAAGAATTTTATAATTCTATTTTTGTTTAGGGATGATGAAGAGCTTCCAAGAGGAGAAGAGATTGCAGCAGAACTTTTAAAAGCTATTGACGAGTCAAGGATTTGCCTCATAATTCTGTCGGAAAACTATGCCCGTTCTAGGTGGTGTTTGGAAGAACTGACAAAAATACCCCTATCACAAACCGAAAAATCTAACTGTTAAAACTGAAATGGGACTCCGTAGGATGTTCTTCACAACAAAAATACTGTTCTCCTAAAATTCACATGAAACAGAGCATGCTTAGCTTACTAAATCGGTTACTGAAGTTAAAATAATTTGTATATAATTTATATTTTTATGATACAAATATCATCTTATGATAGATGTGATGAATGTGTGTTAAGTTTCAAATAAAGGCTAATATCATCTAAGAAGGGAGGTGATTGCTCTTCTTGTGTGGGATGGTGGTCAGAAATGATGATTAAAGGACAACAGTTTCCATCGTTAATGTATATGTTGGCATAATGAAAACTCTTGAATATGTGAGCCAAGTGATTCGACCTTATCCCTTCAACACATTTTATTTGCCCATAATTCTGGTTTTCTAAATAAAGCTAAAAGCATAATCCAATGTTCTTCATGTTTGCTAGCATTTGAATCGATGATCTAAGGGGAGGCGATATTGCATTGGGTCTTTTGCACGCTATTGAGAAGTCAAGGTTGGTTCTTACAATTCTCTCAGACAACTATGTCCGTTCTAGCTGGTGTTTAGATGAACTGGTCAAGATCATGAAGTGCAGGAAAGAAATGCGAAAATTTGTTTTCCCAGTTTTCCATCATGTTGATCTTTCCCTTGTGCGAACTCAGAGGGGTAGTTACGGACGATAGATGGTCGATCATGAAAGAAAAGGTTTTGACGAGGAGATACGAAGTTGGAGAGCAGCTTTGAGGGAAGTGGGCTATCTTTCTGGATGGCATGTACATAAAAGGGTAAATATAGCTTGTTCCACATAATCTCTTACAAGTATCCTCAATTTTTTAAACATATTGATAAAATAGAAATCTATTAAAAGTTATAATTGGCATATGCATCTTATCCTAAAAAGTCAAAATGTTATGTTTCCTTTTGATCAGATTTGTCATGTGGGAATTTGAAATGGTTCTTCCCAATTAAGTGACCATTTAATTTACTAATTTAGGACCTTCACATCATAATAATAAAGCAGCCTAGCAACTAAAGGTTTTAGATAATTATATCAAGTATTTGAAACTGAAATAGTAAGTAGTGCATTTTCATCAATTAAAATAGAAAAAAAAATCATACATTTTCTTAACCATTTCTCCAAATATATTGTGGGAAAAAATAATGGTTAGGCATGTGACTAATTGAAATATAAAAGACAAATATGATGTTTTTTTTCATAAGAGATTCCATTTGGAGGAGCTTTTTCTATAAATGATATAGCATTACTCTTTCAAAATATGAGTTGCATATAAAGGTATTAAGACTTGAAGTCATATGGATGAGACTCAAGATGGAAGGCAAAAGTTTCTTAATGAGACTTTAATATTTGATACTTTTAAAATGTCATCTGTCCTTTTGTTTTATTCAAAATAGTCTTTCAAACTTTATCTTTGTCCTTGAATTGTGAAAAAGAAACCCCTTGTTTAATTTGTTAACAAAAAAAAAAAACCATAGATTTCCATTTTGTTGTAGAGGAATGGAGATTTTTGTGTTTATATATGAAAATGATGATGTTATATTTGGAATTGTACGTGTGATTAAGACACATTGCTTTTACTGCTATGGTAATCTTTGATAATTGTCAGAAGTAAGATTTCATTGTAATAAACTTTATGAATCGTAATAGGTTCATTTCAATAAAATAATTTCTTTTTTCTTCACCATTTATTTCTTTCTTAAGATCTTATACACCATATAATTACACACTTTCCAATGATGTATTGTCTTCAACATTGTCTCATTTCAAGGTTTACATTGCTTTGATTAAAGATATTAATTGTTTCAAATCCAAAATAATGCATGTTATGTCTTCTTTTCCTTCTACTAAAATTTAGTCAATTTCTTGTTTCTTTCCATTCTTTTGTTAGGTTAATATGTTGGTATTTGCAAACAACTATTCTTGATTTCCTTTTTTTTTTTTTTAAATGTGTTTTGAGATAGATCAAATGCCATTTTAGGACTGACCCTAATTGAAAAGAAGCTTATGAAAATAATTGTGTAAAATTTCAAATAAAGGCCAACATCATCTAAGAAGGGAGGTGAGTAATCTTCCAATATGAATGGAGGTGGGAAAGATGAAATAATGTTATCTCCAATTGTGATGAAAACATTTAAAGAAAAAAATTGTTTGGTATTGAAACTATATGTCAATATTTCGAAACGAAAAATATTTCCTCCCTAAATGTAAGTGGAAATATTTGGAGATAAAATTATTTCATTGTAGAAACTCTATGTCAACATGATGGAGATGAAAATATTTTGTCTCCTAATGTATAAAGTAACATTTAGAGATGAAGTAATTTTGTTGCTTGATGAAATCTTGTGTCACCAAATGGTTTACTAGATATTTGAAAATCTAATTCCCAACAAAACATTTTACTTTACACCACAAAAAACACTTGTTGCCAAATAGTTTTGGCCATGAGATTTCATTTTTTCATTGATATGTTTTCCTAACGAAATGTAATTATTCATCTCTAAAACTATAGGGTGACACAATTGTGGAGACAATTGTCGAGACGATTTTTTTTGTCAGGAAAGCCTTTTAGCCACAAAAGAAATATTGTTGGAGACAAAACATTTCATCCCTAATCATGTAATTTGTTGTAGTGAAGGTCTCTTTTTTATGGTGTTATAATGGTGCTTGAATGATCTATCTAATTAATCCATATCCCTTTAACACACTTTATTTGCCCATAATTGAAGTTTTTATATGAAACCCAATATTATCAAGTTTACTTCATGTTTTCTATTGTTTGTTAGTCTATTGGTTCACCCATCTATGTGCCTTACTGGTGGCAGGTCTGAGGCAGATTATATTGAGGATATGACTCACGTTATTTTGATGAGATTTAGCCAAAAACTCTCACATGTTGACAAAAAGCTCATTAGGATGGATTATCATTTACAAGAAATGGAAAATTATTTTCCACAGATGATAGATTCGTTATCAAATGATGTTCACATGGTTGGGATCTATGAATTTGAAGGAATTGGTAAGATAACCATTTCCAAAGTTTTATATCAAATGATGTTGGCATGGTTGGGATCTATGGATTTGAAGAAATTGGTATGACAACCATTTCCAAAGTTTTATATAATCGAATTGTCGCATAGTTCATGATTACTAGCTTTCTTGCTAAAGTTAGAGAGGATTCCAAAAGTTGGGGCCTACTTCCTTTACAGAAACAACTCCTTAATGATATCTTACCAAGAAGGAAGAACTTTATAAGCAATGTTGATGAAGGGATTTGTATGATAACAGGTAGGCTTTGCTTTAAAAAAGTCCTTGTGCTTGACAATGTCGATCATTTGAACCAATTGGAAGCCTTAGTTGGTGATCATAATTGGTTTGGTTTAGGAAGTAGAATTATTGTAACAACTAGAGATAAGCATCTATTAGAGGTACATGAAATGGATGCATTATTTAAGGTTAAGAAATTAGATAACAAGGAAGCTATTGAACTCTGTAATTGGAATGTTCTTAAACAAAACCATCCCAAAGAAGATTATGAAAACCTTTAAAAATCTATGGTACATTATGTTAATGGTCTTCCATTGGGTCTTAAAGTTTTGGGTTGTTTCCTGTATGGCAAGACAATAAGTGGGAGAATTTTATAAACTAGAACGAGAACCTAACCCCAAGACATTCAACATGTGCTTAAGAGAAGTTACGGTGAATTAGATCACACGCAAAAGCAAATATTCCGAGATGTCGCTTGCTTCTTTAATGGAGAAGACAAAGATTTTGTTCCAAGAATCCTAGATGCTTGCAACTTCTTTGTGGAGAGTGGAATACGAGTCCTCAATGATAAGTGCCTCATCAGTATTATAGACAACAACATATGGATGTTACGACATTTGGGACGTGACATTGTTGAACAAGAATTTCGTGAAGATCCTAGAAAATTGAGTAGATTGTGATATCTTCATGTTATAAGTCGTGTATCGATAAGAAAAATGGTAAGAGTAAAATGTAGATGAACCTACTTTCAAACTTAAATAACATTTTGAATATGTAAACTTCAATAATACCATTTTCCATTTAAGTTACAAATCGAAATTTGCTTCTATGTATTTTGCTCTTTATGTCTTGTCTACTCTTGTTTGTTAGGGAATGGAGGCAATTAAAGGCATAGTCTTGGACTTGTCTATACCAAAGTGGATATACATTACTACTAAATCCTTTGCTATGATGAAGAATCTTAGGTTGCTCAAAATATATTTGAATCAGGAATCCACTTCTATGAGGGAGGATAATAAAGTTGTCCAAAGACTTTGAATTCCTTATGAGCTAAGATATCTCTATTGGCATGGATATCCTTTGGAATCACTGTCATCAAGCTTTTATGCGGAGGACCTTGTAGAACTTGACATGTGTTATAGCAGCTTAAAACAACTCTAGGAAAATGACATGATATGATTATTGATAATTTATTCATGTTTCTTCTTTAGTTAATCTTAAAGTCCATGATTTAATGCAAAATCTAATTTGGATATATTCAAGGATATAAAAATAGTAATATATAATTATTTTTTATTTAAAAATATTTATAAATGTATGTTTTTCTCATATTTAATTATAAATTTTATTAAAAAATTATAAGTGACGATCATGTTTTCCTTATTTTATTTACAACAAAAGATATAAAAATTATCTTGATGGTTTTATATTTTTAAAAATCACTTAAATCAAATTTGAAAATGAAAGTTTAATGTCTCATACTGTGAAACTACCAATGGTGGGTGATTCGTTCCCAATTGGTGTACCAACTAATTCATGTCCTCTCAATGGTCCCTGACAATGACGCCATTTGATTCGTGTCCAGCTGGTGTACCTTGATTTCGATCCTCAGACGAAAGTAATCAACAAAATTTATAACCTATTACACCATGTACTAGGATAGCCTCAGCTAGCATAGCATAGTGGCTCTAGGATCGTTCACTGGGATGGGTTTTCACTCCACAATTGATATTAATTCAAAGCTGAATTGGTGCTTTTTCATTTCAAGGCTAGCTTTAAAAGAAAACATAAAGATGTTTGAAAAGGCTTGATTTTAAACTAACCAAAAATAGTAACTGATTTTAATTACAAAGAAAAGTGTTTCTTGGAGTTTCAGATCACTAGGCTCAGGTTCCTAATACAAAAAGAGAGTTCCGGTCACTTGTTTCTTTTCCTCGCATTGGGGATTTAACATATAGTTACTTCCCGAACCGGTGTGGTACAGATGTTTCCCCTTAATGGGTTCAAACACTAAATCCCTGTCACTGATGCATCTTGCAATGGCTCATACCGCTCACCTAGCATTTGCCATTCAAGGTGATCTTTAACCTTGGATTACCCGTCAAAAGCTCGTAAGAGATAACTAATGGATGTCTCCTTAGAGTCCAAAAGCTTACCAAGTGTTGGCTATTCTAGAAAATCCTACCTTCAAACCACCTCCCAAAGGCTCGCAAGAGATAAACTAGTGTAACTCAATAGACGGAGTCCACTTGCCTTACCAAGTGTTGGCCCAGGTGATTTCAAGGCTTTTTAAGTTAACTAAAAAGATAGAAAACATTAACAGGTCACACTTTCTCTCCATTAAAAACTTGAAACAACAAAACTTCCAATTTTTGCATGTGGAAACTTACCCTGCTTTCTTCACTCCAAGAGACAAAGAGCCTAGCCACTCATCCTCTGAGGAAACATCCTCAAAGTTTGTTTGGCTAGAAATAAAAATAACGAGAAAACAAAAATATGAAGGAAAAGCAGAGCAAGTGCTCTGTAGATATATTTCTTACTATGATCCTCCTCTCGTCAGATTACATCTATGATCTCCGATGGATCTCTTTTCTTTACATTGGTTCAAAGATATATATAGAGAAGATATTTTCTAAGAAATATCCCAATAATATCTTTGACTGATTACAAGGAGAAAATAGAAATTTACACAAAATATCTCGGGAAAAAATCTAACTTAGTCGGTGGCAAATATGTGAGTTTACACAGGTGGATTTCACAAGTTTGAATTGTCCATTTTGCAAGTTTGAACTTTGATTTTGCAAGTTGAATTTGTGATTTCACAACTTGGAGGTGATTCCGCAACTTGGAGATGATTTGCAACTTGTTTCGCGGCTTGGAGGTGATTTCGCAATGTGGTTTGCAGCTGTGAAGATGGAGTTTCAACTTGCGAAGTGGCACATGTGTGCTTGGAGGTGGTTTCGCAGCTGCGAAACACCTTGCGAAATTTCGCAGCTGCGAAATGGGCTTTGGGCTACGAAATTTTCGTACAGCTTGACGCAGTTGTCTTCAAACGGCCATAACTTCTTCATTTCAACTCCAATTTGTGCACCATTTGAAGCGTTGGACTCCTGACTTCCCAAGCTTCAAAACTACATATAGTATGCATGAAATGGACTCCAGAAAGTACTCAAAATATGTCCAACAGTTGCTGTCCTCTTGAATTCTTCATGTTAGATTCCTCTGTTTTTCCTCCTTGCATTCTTGATTGGCTTTGGCAAAGAACTACGAAGCTCCAAAGCTTGGATTCTTCATGTAAATGAGCTTCCATTTTCTTTTCCATGGATTATACAAAGATCTCCCTCATTCTTGGATTGCTTTGGTGATAAAAAAGCTATCAAAAACACCAAAACTTAACGTAATTTGATTAGAAATGATTGCAAGGGTCCTTAACATGTCAATTGAGTTAAAAGGTAATAACTACTACTCAAAAGTGTTTAAAAGAGTTAATTACAAGCTATAAAATAGCACTTTTTGAGTAGTAATCAGTGGGGGTGGTTGATGGATTGTACAGGTAGTTCTTAGTTTTAGCCTAAAAATTACCAATTTTTTTAATGAATTTTTTAATTAGATTGATAATTTTTAAATAATTCAGTAACTCCACTCGCATAAGGAAATAAGCAACATACATGGAAGACCTCTCACAAAGTCCCCCAGAGACTTTATGGATGTAAAAAATCATGAGATTAGAGATTCCAGAGACAAAATATATAGTCTTAAACTAGGGTAAGTAGAATAAAACAATCAATTTTATCTAAATAAACTAATGTAGAATAGAAAAGAAAAAAGATAATTAAAATTAATTTATTTACCAAAGTTTTATTTTAATATTTAATTGTGTGCATGGATATTTACTTAAATATAACATATGCAAGTATTGATAATAAGTGCAACTTGACAACGTTTTTCCATGAAAGTCAAGCTATTGTAGAGGTTGTATAAGGGTATGTTAAGGGACAAAAGTGATTTTATTGTATCGAACAATATATAACAACCATTATAGTTTGTTTCCCTTTGAAAGGTCTAACCCGTCAGCTAAATCCATGGAGATATTAAAACATCTTGTGAAGGAATGAGCAATGGTTTTAGCAAACCTTATTAAGTGCATAACATTAGGAAGGCGTTAGAGTTTATGGTTATTAATACCTTTCAAATTATAAAAAAAAAATTATAATCATGGAAGAAAGTGAGCAATCTCTTTTGGTCATTGCAATGCATGCTTGCTATATTATATAATGAGGCTTGACTTAGTCATAGGAGTGATTGAGCTCACAACTTTCATATTGACACATATCATGTTAGACATTGATCATTAATTAGATAACTTTACTAAATGACTTTTCTAAAGTGTTAAACTTGCCTAGTCTCTTAATTTTGAAATGATTAATGGATTCAAGGTTCTTGCTTCTTTATTTCTTTAACATACAACATATTATGCCACAAAACTTATTTATTTCACTTAACATATCTTTCTAATAAAAAAAAATGTTGATGCTCACCTATAAATCTAAGAGTAGCCTAAAGGACTAGCTGTTGAAGAAGAATGAAATTTATGGCTTCATTAATCACTCATAGTAGGAATTTTTCTTGACATGTTCCTTTTTTAGGCTTAAACATTCCTTGTACAGTATCTTATAAGCTATGTGAAAACTCATGTCATTATCATCGAAGTCACTTAACTCACTTAAAGGTTTTTTAAGGGAGGTTATCTATTAACATTTGTCACAAAGGCAATGAAGTTAATGCACTCACAACATTCATTTAATTTATTTCACTTGTTTAATTAGATTTGAATTCACTCCAAGTTCTTTGTATGACCTTTTTATCCTTTGAGGGACAATCAAATGCAAAATGACCCTCTTTGCCACATTTAAAACATTCAATTTCAAGCCTTTCTCCATATTTTTCTCTTTTCCCATTGATTTTCTCTATTTTTTAACCATTATTTAATTTTTTTTATTGGATTTTCGTAATTTCATATACTTGAATTTTTTTAGCAAACCTTGTAAATTTTCCCTTTGACATTTTCTCATCATCATCACTTTTAGAACTTAGAGACTATTCTTCAATAGCATTTAAAGCAACTCCTTCCCCTTTCCTAGGTGATTCAAGATTCATCTTTAATGATTTCACATCCTTAGATTCCTCAATGGTGGTCACATTTGCTCTAAATCTCTTCGAGAGAGATCTTAATTTTTTTTTTTTTTAACTTTATAGTTAGGAATAGGTTCACCAATATTAAAACTAGAATTCATACTATCCATCAATTTTGTATGAAAATCTCCTAATGGTCTCAAACCTAAAGGTCAACATTTGAAGTTTGGACACTTTAACAACATTGTTGGAGAATATCCCAAGCCCCCTTAGCTGAAGTGCATGTAGCAATCTTTCAAAATTCATCCATGCTAATGACATTGAAAATAAATACATGACTCTTGCATTGTTTTTATTAGCATCATTTTCACTTCTATACCATTTCAAATTAGGCTTGACAACATTCGTTAGTCTACTTTCTCTATCCAACACCTTCGATGGAGACCAACCAAATTTAATAGTGTTTCAAACCTTTTTGCTTTGTATTTTGAAAAAATAATGCATTCTTACTTTCTAATGGAAATGATTTTTGCTGATTAAAAAAAAGTGGTCTCCCAATAGAAGCACCCTCTTGATGAGGTTTCATATTTGAGATTTAACTACTGAAAATGATTTTTGTAGCATAAACCCAATCTAGTACTAATTGTGGATGAATCTTAATGTAGACTCTCCATTTTGTCCTCCTAGAACATGTCATATTAAGTATTTGTCCGATACTTTACAGCAATTCCTTGGTGGCCCATTATTACTCGTGCACCCTATCTTTTCTAAGTCACCTTGGGGACTTTGGTTGAGGGGTTTATTGAACTCCATTTTGACTCTTGGCAGCCCTAATTTAGACTTAGGCTCACTTAGGTACCCTAGGTTCATTTAAGTACACCTTTGGCCCATTTAGACACACCTGACCCATTAGGCACCACCCTAGGTCCACTTAGGCACCATTTTAGGCCCACTTAGATATACTTGGCCCATTAGGCACCACCCTAGGCCCACTTAGGTACCTTAGGCCCACTTAGACACCCTAGGCCCATTTAGGCACCCTAGGTTCATTTAAGTACACCTTAGGCCCATTAGGCGCACTTGGCCCATTAGGCACCACCCTAGGCCCACTTAGGCATCTTAGGCCCATTAAGCACCACTTTAGGCCCATTTAGATACACTTGGCCCATTAGGCACCACCCTAGGCCCACCTAGGCACCCTTAGGTCTACTTAGGCACCTTAGACCCATTAGGCATCACTTTAGGCCCACTTAGATACACTTGGCCCATTAGGCACCACCCTAGGCTCACTTAGGCACCCTAGGCCCATTTAGGCACCCTAAGCCCATTTAGGCACCTTAGGCCCATTTAGGCACCCTAGGCCCATTTAGGCACCCTAGGCCCATTTAGGCACCCTAAGCCCATTTAGGCACACTTGGCCCATTAGGCACCACCCTAGGCCCACTTAGGCACCCTAGGCCCACTTAGGCACACTTGGCCCATTAGGTATCACCTTAGTCCCACTTAGGCACCCTAGGCCCATTTAGATCATTTTTTTTTGCATGGATGCATGGTTTGCATGGCTGCATATCTCATATGGCTTGCATGTGCTTGATTTTGTTTTTGTTTTTTTTTATCTTTCTCTATTTATTAGTTTTATTCAAGACATTGTGTCAAATGATATTGGAATGGTTAGAATCTATAGGAGAAAAAGTTACTAGCAGAAGAGCCTGATGAAATTAATGTTAGGGCTAATTATTCTGGCCCCAAATTAAAATTAAAATTCTAGTTTAAATTCAATTGTAGATTCTCAATTTCATTGCATTTTCTGATTCTCTTAACTAAATTTTATATTCCAAAAATAATATTAAACTCTAAGTTATCCAAGAAAAATGAAAAATAAAAAATAAATTGCATCAAGAAATAATATAATATAAAATCATAACCTTTATTACATGGAGGGGAATAACTGGTCCTTCAATGGCATCAATCCTTTCTTTCCTCCACAAAATTTAAAAATCATACTTGTTAGTATTATTAGCTCCACCATTTGCTCCTTAATTGTATTCACCATTAGCTCCTTAATTGTAGACTAATTCCTTGATTTTCTTCCATTTGATGTGGCCTTCTTTCCTTAGTTCTACTATAAATAGGCTAAGATGTAAACTTGTTATATTATGAAATATAGAAAGATCATTCTTTCAAAGTTTTTTCTCAATATTTTTGTATCAATACTCATTGATAAATATTAATTCTTGATGGAAACATCTTGAAAATGCAATATATTCATATAACATCATCCCTAATCTCAAATCAGCATAATTAACTCTAGTCAAAATATTTCTTTTTTCTTTTTTTTCTATGTTGGGATGAATTTAGAATTTATTGGAATTGTTTCATAAACCAAAGCAATTTAATTGTAATTTAATAAACCAAAATAAAATACTGACATTTCAAAATAAAAAACGTAAGCAATCGGTTCCTTTTTATTGCTAAAATTATGAAATCAAATACGAAAGTGTGAAGGGGAAAAAAGTCCGTCCAATATTTCAAAATTTTGTGATTTTTAGGTTTTGAGGAAAAAAAATGTTTCAACAATTTGTTATTTATAAGCTTTGGAAGTGAATTGAAAATTCAAGGTATAATCAACACTGTTATCTTATATCTCCTCCTGACTGGGAGTATTGATTAGCAAACTATTTTCCAAACTTAGGATCTTTATATCCTCTTTAATAAAAGAACACAGCAAAAGTGTTTCTCCAATAATTGCAGGGCAATACTCTTTCAAGAAGGTAAGTATGTTAAGTTTCAAATGTTGGGAGGGTAAGTCATACAACCAGTCTTTGGTTCTTTTAGGCTATGTTAGGTTCCGGAAAATACCAAGGAAAGAAAAAAATGTTAAGGAAAATTTATCATATTTAGTTATCCCATTCAACAATAATTAATATTAATTAGAAATTTATACGTTTTTAAGTTATTTAATCCTTCCCTCAAATTTTCCGGGAACAAACATAGCCTTAGTATTTTCTCATACTTACAAATACCATCTTGTGATAGACCTAATGAAAGTGTTTTAAGTTTCAAATAAAGGCCAATATCATATAAGAAGGGAGGTGATTGCCCTTCCTGTGTGGGATGGAGGTCAAAAAAGATGAATAAAGGATAACGGTTTCCATAGAAGACCTCTTTATGTATGGTATTCTAATGGAGCTTGAACAAATGACAAAGGATTGCCCAAGTATAATATCCCTTGTCGTTGAAGTATTGAAAAACATGTAGCTCATGCCAGCTAAAAACATTACATGATTTCATACTATGATCTTCATTGTTTTGCCTACTCTGGCAAAATGAAAACACCTGAATATGTGATCCAAGTATTCCATCCTTATTCCTGTTGAGAAAATTTGGATACAATGGAGAAAAGAAACACTCTCACACACTCACTTTGATACAATAAAACTCTCAAAGATACAAAATAAGAACAAGAAGAAGAAGAACACAAGAAAGGCTCAAACAAGTTCTTGGAACTTTGTCCAAAGACTCTATTTCCTCCCACCTCTAGAAATCTTTAGGGAACTAATGGAAATAGTCTTGGGATTGATCAAGCCTTTTCACTTTTCTGCATAAGATTTCAAAAAGAAGAAAAGTCATATAAAGCACTCTTAGGGTTGAAAAAAGGTTACAAGGATGAGAAAAAACTCATTATCTTCCTCAATCTCTTCATCTTTGTAACATTCAAAAATTAAATCATATGTTTAATTCACACATTAAACATGATTTAATCTCAAATGTGTAACTCTCTTACACTTAACCTCTTAAGTTTATAAAGTTACAAAGATGAGAAGACTCATTGTCTCCCTCAACCTTTCAAGTTTTGTAACATTTCAAAACTTAATCATGTGTTTAATTCACACATTAAAAGTGTAACCCTTCTTACACTTTATTTTCAAAAGTTATTTTTCAAAAGTGTAACTCTTCTTACACTTTATTTTTAACCAACAATATATATATATATTTATATAAATATAACAATCCCCCACTTGGTTAAAAATAAACATCAACCCTTATAACCTTAACAGTGAAAATGCATAAAATAAAATATCTTTTGATTTGAATTTTACCTTAGTGTAATTATCACAAAGCTCCGTTGAAATCCCAGGTTGCTTGTAGCATTGAACCAGTTATTCCTTGTAATGAAACCGGTAACAACACACACACTTCCACTAACCACACGAGTGCCCATTATTTTCTTGCTTAGCACTTTTATGGCCATGTGCTCAATCCATTCATGAACTTTCTTGAAAGAAACTCCAACTCTCATGAGAGGCGGCACCACCCCTAAGTTCACATAGGTGAAATTCTTCCAGCATCCTTGTTACCTTTAAGATGCTTGTCACACATAGACTGAATTTCATTAAAAGCTTTAAGCTTAGCCCTCCAACGGTAACAACCAGCATTAATCATCATAGATGGAACTCACATATTCTAATGCTGCCACAACCCACTTATCAATGACTTGTTTTTACCTATTGAACTTAAGACTAGTCATTTCTTAGTATTAAGTTGGGTTACCATCATTGGTGAGTTTTATTTAAGGAGTTTTAGTCCCATCCCTCTAGATGTTATCCTTACTAAATCTCTTGTAAGAGGTTTAGTAAAAGGATCCGCCAAGTTTCCACTTGACCTCACAAATGAAATTGAGATGATTCCATTTTGAATCAATTGTCTTACATACTCATGTCTAATGCTTATATGTCTAGACTTCCCATTGTACACTCCACTGTATGCACGAGCTAGAGTGGCTTGACTATCACAATGTATCGATACTGTTGACACATTATTTACAGTAAAAGGGATGTCCATCATTAGATCCCTAAGCCACTCAGCTTCTTTTCCAGTTGCAGCTAGAGCTATAAACTCTGCCTCCATGGTTGAGTGTGATATACAAGTCTATTTCTTGGATCCTCAAGAGACAGCCCCACCACCAAGTGTAAACACCCAACCTGTGGTAGATAAATTATCTCCCACACTCGATATCCAGCTTGCATCTGAATACCCTTCAATTATAGCAGGAAACTTTGAATATTGGAGGCTTAGTTCTTTGGTATTCTTTAGGTAACCAAGAACTCTACCAATAGCTTTCCAATGTTCCACGCTTAGATTGCTAATAAACCTACTTAGTTTACTAACTGCAAATGAAATGTCAGCCCTAGTACACTGAGCAGCATACATAAGACTTCCAATTGCACTTGCATACTCAAGTTGAGCCACCGATCTACCATCATTCTTTTCAAGTTTTATACTTGAATCAAATGGAGTATTAGCATCTTTAATCTTGAGATGACTAAATTTGCTAACAACTTTCTCAATATAGTGGGTTTGGTTCAAAGCATAACCCTCACTATTTCTTTTCACTTTGATACCCAATATAGTATCAACTTCTCTAAGATCTTTCATCTTGAAGGTTGAGGATAGAAACCTTTTCGTTTCTATTATTCCTTTCATGTCATCACTCAAGATTAACATGTCATCCACATATAGACACACTATGACCATATAGTCATCACAAGTCTTAGAATATAAGCACTTGTCCACATTGTTGTGTCTAAATCCATCCGAAAGAATAGCATGATCAAATTTTTCATGCCATTGTTTGGGATCTTGTTTTAAACCATATAATGATTTGACAAGCTTACACACTTTGTTTTCATTCCCCAGTAGAACAAAACCTTCCGGTTGTTCCATGTAGACCTCCTCATTGAGATCCCCATTCAAGAATGCCGTTTTGACATCCATTTGATGAACAAATAGATTATGAATTGATGCCAAAGCAAACAATATCCTAATCGATGTTGTTCTAGCCACCGGCGCATAGGTATCAAAATAATCAATACCTTCTCTTTGTTTAAACCCCTTAGCTACTAATCTAGCCTTAAAGGTTTGAATCATGCCATCGGTGTGATATTTCCTTCGAAATACCCACTTGCACCCTATTGGTTTAGATCCTGGTGGAAGGTCTACCAATTCCCATGTTTGGTTGGACATAATTGAATCCATTTCATCATTGATAGCCTCTTTCCAAAAAGCAACATCTCTAGAAGCCATAGCTTCTTTGTATGTTTTGGGATCCTCCTCTATTTGAAGTACTATAGGAATTTTTCTTATAATATCTTCTCTATTTCCTTCTACTAAGTAAAAGGAAATTCTTTGAGAGTCAATCTCATCCGATCCCAACACTTTCTCTTTTCTAGCTCTTTGGCTTTTCCGAGGCACAATGGGTTGCTCAACAACCTTTGAAGGTGTCTCCTCTAGAGACTCTCCAACACTAGTAGGTACCTGAAAATTGCTATCACTCAACCAATTCTCAAAGAACTCTACCTCTCTTGATTCAATTATCACATTAGACTCCAAGTCTAATAGCCTATAAGCTTTGCTATTTGAGGCATAGCCTACAAATGCACACTTAATGGCTCTTGGACCCAATTTTGTTTTATTTGGATCCGTTTTCTTGCAATAAGCAAGACACCCCCACACTTTGAAGTAACCTATATTAGGCTTCCTTCCTTTCCATAACTCATATGGAGATATCTCATTTTTCTTCATTGGAATTCTATTCAAAATATGGCAAGCAGTCAACAAAGCTTCACCCCACAAATTGAAATTCAATTTAGCATGCAATAACATAGCATTCACCATTTCCAAGAATGTTCTATTCTTTCTCTCCGCTATGCCATTGTGTTGAGGTGTATAGGGTGCGGTGCACTCATGTATTATGCCATATTCTTCACAAAAAGAATTGAATTCACTAGAGAAATATTCACCACCTCTATCACTTCTAAGCACCTTAATATTTTTTCCTAGTTGATTTTCAACTTCGGCTTTGTAAACTTTAAAGGCATTGAAAGTTTCACTTTTGTTTTTCAACAAAAACACATAGGTAAATCTAGAACAATCATCTATGAATGTAAGAAAATACCTATTTCCACCTTTTGTTAACATGCCATTAAGTTCACAAAGATCACTATGTATTAAATCAAGCAAATTAGATGATCTCTCAACACTATGAAAAGGCATTTTAATCATCTTTGATTTAACACATATTTCACACTTTTCAAATTTCTTGGTATCACAAGCAATCAAACCACATTTCACAATCCTTTTAATAGTGCTTAAACCAACATGTGCAAGCCTATTATGCCACAAAAATAAAGAATTTGAATCACACATATAAGCAGAAGTAGAAGCCATTTTAATGATATTGTCATTGGTACAAAGTTTGATCATCCCATCACAAGAATACCCCTTTCCCACAAAGTTCCCCGATTTGGATAAAATTAGCTTACCAGATTCAAACACCGCTTTGATACCCGGTTTGCCAAGAAAATCCCCACTAACCAAATTTTTATTCATATCGGGGACATACAATACATTTATAAGGGTAACCTTTTTGCCGGAGGTAAAAGCAACTTCAATAGTGCCCTTGCCAAGCACCTTGGATCTTCCTTCATTGCCCATTTGAACCTCTTGATCTCCCTTTGCATCTTCAAAGGTCTTGAAAAGAGATTTGTAATAGGTAACATGAATTGTGGCACAAGTATCATACCACCATCCTTGCACCTTTCCTTGGACAACGCACACATCGCTTAGTGTTGCAATGATCTCTTCATCAATTGCATTCACTACAGCCCCTTTTTGGTCCTTTCGGTACCTACACTCCCTAACATAATGCTCGGGTTTTCCACACACAAAACAAGGACCTTTCTTGCCCTTAAATTGCTCTTGATTTTTCTTGGGGCTCATATAATTTCCGGAATTCTTTTTGTCGTTGTTATTTTTATCTCTAGGATGATTGGCCTTTGAAACCGCATTGGCTTTGTTAGTCCCACCATTGGACTCTTCCACCATTTTGTCTCTTGATCTCGATTCTTCCTCAATGCGAAGATGTTTTTGAATATCTTCCAAGGAGTAATCTTCACTCTTATGGAAAATCCTCTTCCGGTAACCTTTCCAACTTGATGGTAATTTAGCCACAATAGCACCAACTTGGAAGGCCTCCGGAAGTTCAATTTTGAGAACTTTCAACTTATTCACAATTACTTGCAACTCATGAATTTGTGGTAAGAGAGGTTTTTCATCAAAACATTTGAAATCTATGTATTGAGAAATAAGAAACTTTTTGGTACCTTCTTCCTCGGCTTTGTACTTGTTTTCAAGAGCCTCCTAAATCTCCCTCGCGGAATTGGTGTTAGTGTAGAGATCATATAGCCTATCGGATAAGGCGTTCAAAATATGACCCCTACATATGAGCTCATCCTCCTCTCTCTTCTTCCTTGCCGCCACCACTTGAGGTGTGTCATTTTCCTTTGGTTCCGGTAATGGTGCCAAGATAGGATCAAGGATGTAGAAAATCTTGAGTGCTATGAGAAGCAATCTCACCTTGTCTTGCCACCTAGTGAAGTTGGAACCATCAAAACGATCCAACCTCACAAGGTCTTGGTTCATAATCTTGATAGTCTCTCCTTCCATTGAAAATAGAGTCTTTGATTGTTGAGAAAATTTGGATACAATGGAGAAAAGAAACACTCTCACACACTCACTTTGATACAATAAAACTCTCAAAGATACAAAATAAGAACAAGAAGAAGAAGAACACAAGAAAGGCTCAAACAAGTTCTTGGAACTTTGTCCAAAGACTCTATTTCCTCCCACCTCTAGAAATCTTTAGGGAACTAATGGAAATAGTCTTGGGATTGATCAAGCCTTTTCACTTTTCTGCATAAGATTTCAAAAAGAAGAAAAGTCATATAAAGCACTCTTAGGGTTGAAAAAAGGTTACAAGGATGAGAAAAAACTCATTATCTTCCTCAATCTCTTCATCTTTGTAACATTCAAAAATTAAATCATATGTTTAATTCACACATTAAACATGATTTAATCTCAAATGTGTAACTCTCTTACACTTAACCTCTTAAGTTTATAAAGTTACAAAGAGGAGAAGACTCATTGTCTTCCTCAACCTTTCAAGTTTTCTAACAATTCAAAACTTAATCATGTGTTTAATTCACACATTAAAAGTGTAACCCTTCTTACACTTTATTTTCAAAAGTTATTTTTCAAAAGTGTAACTCTTCTTACACTTTATTTTTAACCAACAATATATATATATTTATATAAATATAACAATTCCTTCACTGTATTCTATTTGCCCATAATTCTGGTTTTCTAAATAAAGCTAAAAGCATATATAATCCAGTGTTCTTCATGTTTGCTGGTGTTTGTAACTATTGACTCACCACTTGTGTCATGCTTTACCACTTACAGGACTGAGGCTCATGTTATTGAGGAGATTACTTCCACTGTTTGGAAGAGTTTAAATCGGGAATTCTTACATGTTGAGAAGAACTTTGTTGGGATGGATCGACGAAGGGCATCTTCTACTTGTACTTCTACTGGTTCATGGGATTATGAAGTTTTCTTGAGCTTTAAGGGTGAAGATACCAGATACAATTTCACAGATCATCTCTATGCAGCTTTGTATCAGAAAGGGATTCGTACCTTTAGATTGGATGAGATCAGGGGAGAAGAGGTTGCATCAGCTCTTTTTAAAGCTATTGAGAAGTCAAGGTGCATCCTTGTGGTTCTCTCAAAATACTTTGCCCACTCCGGATGGTTTTTGGACGAATTGGTGAAGATCATGGAGTACAGGAACCAAAATGGAAAAGTAATTCTTCCAGTTTTCTATCATGTGGATCCTTCCGATGTGCGAAAGGAGGAAGGGTGGTATGGAGAAGCATTAGCCCAACATGAATCAAGAAACATTTTTGGCCACAAGACACAGAGGTGGAGAGCAGCTTTGAGAGAAGTGGGCAATCTTTCTAGATGACATGTACATAATGGGTAAATATAGCTTGTTCCATGCAATCTTTTGCGAGTATCCTTTATTTTTTTACATAAATAATGACAAAACATAAATCTATTGAACGATATATTCGACATATGTATCTTTCCTAAAAAATCAAAATATGATGTGCCCCCTTGAATGGGAATGCTAATGTTCAAGCTAAGCGTTGGTTAACTGCATGTCTACTTTATTATTCATTATTTGATTCAAGGCTTCATTCTGGTTATTAACAGATTACCCAGGTTCATGGCCCATATACAGTGTTAAAATCTGCTTCATCAATTAAAATAGAGAAATCATAGATTTTCTAAATTATTTCCCTGAATTAGTTCTCATAGGCCCTGTGACTATTTGAAATGTAAGGGGCAAACATGATGTTTTTCTCAATAGAGAGCCAATTTGGAGGAGTTTTTTCTTCTTCTTCTTTCTTTCTTTCTTTCTTTCTTTTTTTCTTTTTCCTTTACTTTTTTTTTTTTAATGATATAGCGTTACTCTTTCAAAATATAAGTTGCATATAAAAGGTCTCAAGACTCAAAGTCATGCAGATGAGACTCAAGATAGAAGGCCAAAGTTTCTTGATGAGACTTTAAAGTATGATACTTTTAAAATGTCATCTACTTTGTTTTTGTTCAAAACCAAGTCTTTCAAACTTAATCCTTATCCTTGAAATGCCAAAAAGGAACCCCTTTTTAAATTTGTTCACACATGCAAAACTGTAGATTTCAATAAGGTGTCTCATTGACATATGATTTTTTTGGGTGGGCTTTTGTTTCCTGTTTTTCATTTTGTTATGGGAAATGGCGATTGTTTTGGTTGTATATGAAAATGATGATGTTTTATTTTGAATTGCATGTGTGATTAAGATACATTACTTTTATTGATTTGATAATCACAGATAATTGTCTGAAGCAGGATTTCGTTGTAATCAATATGACATGGAATAAGTTGATTTTCAGTAAAATCATCTCTTTTTTCTTCATCATTTATTTCTTTCTTAAGATATCATACACAATATAAGTGAATATTTAACAAATGATTTATTTATTTTTCAAAATTGTTTTTTTTTTCTAAAGATATATTTTTCTTTGACTAAAATTAGTTGGTCCGAATTTAAAACAATATTACATCTTCTTGTCCTTGCATTAATATTTAATTGGTTTCCTATTTCTTTGCATTTCTTTAAAGGGTTAATATATTGGTATGCACAAGCTTCTCTTCTTTATTTATTTTTATTTTTTTAGTGTTTTATGATACATAAAAATACCATTAATTGATAGGACTAATGAAAAAGAAGCTTATAAAAGGAAGTGTGTAAAGTATCAAATAAAGGCTGACATCATCTAGAAAGGGACGTGAGTGCTCTTCCGGTATGGATAGAGGTTATCAGAGATCATTAAAGGACTATATTTAAAAGCCCTTTTTCTACGATGCTCTAATGGGGTGCTTGAAAAAATGGCTAAAGATCATCTAAGTATAATATCTCTGATTGTCTAAGGATTGTCGATCATGTAGTTCATGCTAGCTAAATAGATTTCATGCTTTCAACTTATTGATCTTTGTTGTAATGTATACTCAACATAATGAAAACACTTAAGTATGAGATATAATGTATTCATTCTTTCACCCCTAATGCATTCTATTTGACCATAAGTTAGGTTTATAAATGAAACTAAGCATAATCAATTTTAGTTCATGTTTTCTACTATTTGTTACTCTATTGGCTCATCCATGTATATGCCTTGCTGGTGGCAGGCCTGAGGCGGATTATATTGAAGATATTACTCGTGTTATTTTGATGAGATTTAGTCATAAACTCTTACATGTTGACAAGAACCTCATTGCGATGGATTATCATTTGGAAGAAATGGAAGAAATTTTTCCATGGATGATGGATTCAATATCAAATGATGTTCGCATGGTTGGGATCTATGGACTTGGAGGAATTGGTAAGACAACCATTGCCAAAGTTTTATATAATCGAATTGCTGCTCAATTCATGATTACTACCTTTATTGCAAATGTTAGAGAGGATTCGAAAAGTCAGGGTCTACTTCATTTACAAAAGCAACTCCTTCATGATATCTTGCCAAGAAGGAAGAACTTATAAGCACTATTGATGAAGGGATCTATATGATAAAAGACAGGCTTTGCTTTAAAAAGGTTCTTCTTGTGCTTGATGATGTTGATGATTTGAACCAATTGGAAGCCTCAGCTGGTGATCATAATTGGTTTGGTCCAGGTAGTAGAATTATTGTAACAACTAAAGATAAGCATTTGCTAGAGGTGCATGAAGTGGATACATTATATGAGGCTAAGAAATTAGATCACAAGGAAGTTGTTGAACTCTTTTGTTGGAATGCGCTTAAACAGAACCACCCCAAGGAAGATTATGAAACACTTTCAAATTTTGTGGTACTGTAGACCCTCAATTTTGTCCCTTTAGCACATGTCTTTAAATTCGTTTTCAGTGTTCCACAATAGTTCCTTGGTGGCCCATTGCTACTCATACTACTTACCTTTTTTTGAGCCACCTCGGAGATTTTGGTCGAGGGATTATCTGACCCCTTATTGTGACCCTTGACAGCCCTATTTTAGACTTAGGCTTTTCGTTCATTTTTAGGATAGCTTTTAGGGTTGCCCATTTAGGCACCCTAGGCCCATTTAGGCACCCTAGGCCCACTTAGGCACTCTAGGCCCATTTAGGCACCCTAGGTCCACTTAGGCACCCTAGGTCCACTTTAGGACACTTAGTTCATTAGGCACCCATGTACGGCCGTTTAAACACTTCATCGGGCTTAACTTTTATATATATATATATAGATAACTTTTATTATTATTATTATTATTATTATTATTATTGCATGTATTCGATAATTATATTTATTTTGTTTATTCATTTTCATTTTTTACTCTTTATTTGTTTATTATTATCATTGTCATTATTATTACTATTACAATTTTTATTTTTATTTTTATTTTATTTATTCACTTATCTAATAGGAAATTGCTTGAATTGTTTAGACTCCAAAATGTGCATATAGCCCCCTTATTGAATGATGGATATATAATCTAGTCTCTTATTGTTCTCTTTCTTTTCTTTTAAATCATATTTTATTTTATTACCAATCTCATGATTTCCATTAGTTTATTCTCTTTTCTTCTAATTTTTATTTTATTTTTATTTTTATTTTTATTTTCAATTTAATTTTATTCTGTTTTGCATGAGGAAATTATTGAGAGAGCTTGCTACTGTTAAAGATGGGGCTGTCCGGTTTGAAGTACCAGAAGATATTAAATCCTAAAGCCTTAATTTTGGAGCAGACCCTTGGAATGAGGATGAAGATTGGTTCTTCGATGACGAAGATTCTGATACAGAAGAGAAAAAAGAATCTCTTCTTACCAAACGTCAAGGAAAAGGTGCTGATTTTGTTCGTGCAGTACAGGAGATTGTTGATAGTTATGAGGAGTTGAAGAAACAGGATCAAGTTGATGATTTTAACTCTGCCAATGATGTTGTTGTGACAAATAGTGAGAATTTAGTGGACTCATCATCTAATTCTGGGTTGAAGGATCAGCCTGAAGCCCCCACAGTAGCAGTCAATTCAAGATTAAAAACTTCATATTCTGCCGAGGATAGAAGTGAACCAAAGCTACTTGAGAAAGTCCAGAATGAGTTGCTGTCGGTATTTGCCAACCAACTGCTTGAGAAGGAGCACTCTGGGTGCCATGTGTTGCTTAGAGATGACAAGGCGGATAATTTATCAAGGAAAACAAAAATAGGAAGGAAGTGGCCACACAACACACATATAGTTTTGAATAAAACACGAATCAAAGCTTGTGGTCCCAAATAAATGGGATAATTCTAAGCTAAATTCGTGTATATCGATTGGGGAATTGGTGAAACCCCTACATAAGAAAATCTTTTCAAGATTTATTTTTGTTGCCACATTTGACGCTTGTTGAAATCATGTCTATCTATTTTTTTTAGGAATTATATACAAGATGTATGTGATAATTGATTATTTTGTATACTTTGATCACTTTTGCTATGCTAATTAGATAACGAGCATGCTAGGATTTCTATATTTTATTATTTATTATCAAACCCCTTACAACTTGAGGAAGCACGTTACAAATTATCTATGCTATCCAGGTATGTCCTCTATCACCTACTTTCTGAATTTTGTGAATATGCTTGTCATTGTGAAATAATGCTTATGTCTAATAATGCTTGAGTGTTCTGATATACATGTTTCATTGTTTGATTATTTCTAATAAAATACATGCCGGATGATATATTGTTTAAATTAACCATCGATGTTTTATGATAGCGCTTGAGAAGCGGTCCGGGTACGCATCCTAACCTTCCTTTATTATGATTTGATCTTGTTTGGCATGCTATTTTTTGGAACCACCTAGCATACTTAGATATCCATAAATAGCTGATTAATTGCCACACTTCCCTTAACTTTGTTAGTAGAGACCTCTTTAGGGCTTAGAGGGGTGCTACCTCCTAAAGGTATCTTCCCAATAAGTAATCTGATCCCCGGACCTAGACTCGGGTTTTCGAAGACATGCTTTTCCAAAATTATGGAGTCACTTTTTTAGGGTTTTATTTCTTGTTTTATTTTCCCTTTCAAAAATAAAATAAAATAAGTGGCGACTCCGACTTTTCCAAAAATTAATTTTTCACCAAAAGCGAGTCTCACCAATCGAGTGGGGGCGCACGTGAAAAATGCGGGTCCACAGGTACATTATGTTAATGGTTTGCCATTAGGTCTTAAAGTTTTGGGTTGTTTCCTATATGGCAAGATAGTACGTCAATGGGAAAGTGAATTGCATAAACTAGAACGGGAACCTAACCAAGAAATTCAATGTGTGCTTAAGAGAAGTTATGATGAATTAGATTGCACACAACAACAGATATTCCTAGATGTTGCTTGCTTCTTTAATGGAGAGGATAAAGATTCTGTTACTAGAATCCTAGAGGCTTGTAACTTCTATGCAGAGAGTGGAATACGAGTCCTTGGTGATAAGTGCCTCATAAGTATTGTAGACAACAAGATATGGATGCATGATTTGTTACAACAAATGGGGCAAGACATTGTTGGACAAGAATTTCCTGAAGAACTTGGAAAATGGAGTAGATTGTGCTATCCTGATGTTGTAAGTCGTGCATTAACAAGAAAAATGGTAAGAGCAAACTGCAAATGAGCCTACTTTTAAACTTGAATGATATTTAGAATATATAAGCTTCAATAATATCATTTTTGTTTAGGTTACAAATATTACTTGTATGTATTTTGCTCTTCAAATATTAAAGGCATACTCTTGAACTTGTCTATACCAAAGCCAATACACATTACTACTGAATACTTTATAGAAATATTGGGTATTTATCAAAACTTATATAAATATTGAGAAACATTATAAGAAATGATAAAATAAGCAATAATGCACTTATTGAAGTTATTTTTCTAAAGGAAACAATATATGTTTGATAACATTTCTGATATTTGATAATATTTACAAAACTTGAAAACATATTTAATATTAAAATGATGATTTATCTAGTTTGGATGTATTCACAGATATAAAAACATTAATATATGGATAATTTTTTTGTATTTATAAATTTCTTTATATTTAAGTACTATACAATATATATATATATATATATATATATATATATAAACTTATTAAAAAATTATCATGATTGTTTTATATTTTTGAGAATTAGTTAAATCAAATTTGAAATCAAAATTTAAAATCTTATACCATGAAATTACCAAGGAGGTTGAATAGGTAATCCTTGGACATTAGCCTAAAAATTATAAATTTTTAGATTTTTTTTTTTTATGAATTCTTTAACTAGAATGATAATTATTGATTAACTTCAAGAATTCTAATCATACATGGAAACACAAGATATTCGTAAAAAAAACTACCCACAAGGTCTCTCAAAGACTTTTTCAAATGTCAAAATTCTCTCAAGTCTAGAGACTATAGAACTATAATCCACTTGATATTAAGAATTATATATCCAGATTTATCCAATAGCGGCTACTCCTTGAGATTTACACTATAATACCTACACTTTAACCTCACATCCATGACATAAAACTTTTGTGCTCCTTAATGGATTCCTTAATACTTTGAGGGGATATGATAATCTACCACAAACCCATGAATAATGGTGACTCAATTATACATTTTTTAAAAACAGAATTTGCAAAATGATGAAAATAGGAATAAAACACAAGGTAATATAGATTGATTATCAAAACAATAAAACACAAGAAACAAAAAAAAAACGAGTTGTTTTGTGTTTAAACATTTTGACATTTTAACTATTTATTAAGGACTATTGAAGGCTATTAATAATAGCCACGGGCATAATATATATATATATATATATATATATATATATATAAAGAATAATCAAAGCATAATTAATTATTACTAGCATAAGGGTGTTCTTATAATTTAACTTAATAGTTATTTTAATAAGTATTTATATAATTTGTGGCAATCAATTTTTTTTTTAAAAGTATTAGTTGTTAAATAAAAATGTTTGGTTTTTTATTGAAATGAAGTAATTAAAAATGATTAAATTGCTAGCCTTATAACAATCTTTTAAAAAGACTAAATAATCTAATATATTAAATAAATAAGAGATATTGTAACTAAATAAATAGATATATAGTAACTAAATATATAATTTAAATATAGTAACCAAATATGTTAATAACTTCCAACAATACCGACCTATAGTCCAAATCCCAAAAATGACATAACCTTCTAAGCATATGAATTTAGGTTGGCAATTTTATCGTAAACCTAGAATATGATTGACATCAATTGAAACTCACTAGTTTCATCTCATTTTGGAATCCTATTTATTGGTTGATTTTATGAAGAATTACCATCCTTACATCATCTTTTCCATGATAATAATATTTAGTGTGGAGCTTGGAAGCCCTCACTAAGATATTGCTTTATTTACATGGATACCTAAGTATATAGTGATAATGTGCTTCGAGTATAAAATTTACTACCATTTGCCTGCAAAACATCTTGAAAATGCAATAAATTCATATAAAATCATCCCTAATCTCAAATCAGCATAATTAACTCTAGTCAAAATATTTCTTCTTTTTTTTTTTCTATGTTGGGATGAATTTAGAATTTATTGGAATTGTTTCATAAACCAAGCAATTTAATTGTAATTTAATAAACCAAAATAAAATACAAACATTTCAAAATCAATAATGTAAGCAATCGGTTCCTTTTTATTGCTGAAATTATGAAATCAAATATGAAAGTGTTAAGGGAAAAAAAAAGTCAGTCCAATATTTCAAAATTTTGTGATTTTTAGGTTTTGAGGGAAAAAAATGTTTCAACAATTTGTTATTTATAAGCTTTGGACGTGAATTGAAAATTCTAAAGAATAAACTAAAAAACTGCCCTACTCATGAGCTTGTGATGTCAAATATTTATATCAGTTTTTCCTATGTAATTCACCAGATGAACAAAACAAAGGTACCTAATATGCATCCATAAAAAATAGTTGCTACAACTAATAAATTATTCTAGAAGTTGAGTTGAGGTGGCAATCTACTATTTATCATCCCCTCGCAAGAGCTAATCAATTTGGGAACAACATAACGCTTACTACAAAAGGTCAACATCAATGTTCTTGGAAAATGCTTTGTAAGCACATCAACAAGTTGATCAATAAAGGGAATATATTCAATAACAAGATCATTATATAACATTTTGCCACAAATGAAATGGAGATTAAGTTCAATATATCTAGAGCAAGCATGAGAGAAAGGATTTGTAGTAAAATGAGTAGTACTCTGATTATCACACCACAAAAATGGAGGGGTAACCTATGCTATAAATAATTCCTAAAGCATAGATTAGATTCAAGTCAGCTCAGCAATTGCAATAACTATGCCACAATATTATAATTTAACACTACTCCTTGAAATAACCCATTACCTAGTAGAGAACTAAAAACCAAATTCAGCCTAAGGAAGACACAATAACCATTAGGGCTTTTCTTGTATTGAGACAAGAGGCATTGCATCCGAATAAGCTTGAAGATGAAGAGAATCAACCATTTGTAAAAGAATACTAATAAAAAAAATCCTATTAAATATCGCAAAATGTGTTTCACAACTAACCAAAGGGCAAAAGTAGGCTAAGACATGAACTGGCAAACTTATTAACAACAAAAGATAGGTTTGGTTGAGTAATGGTGACATATTGTAAAGCAACAACAATGTTGTGAAGGGGCATTAGGAAATGTCTCCCCATCAGATTAAGGCAAGGTTGGACCCACATGAGTAGGAGTAGCAGCAAGTTTACAAGTAAGAATCTTTGTGCAAGTAAGCAAGTTCGTAATGTACTTGTGTTGACTAAGAAGAAGGGCTTCAAATGTATGAGTGACCTCAACACCAAAAAAATAATTGAGAACACCAAGATCATATAGGGAAAGGAAGCATTAAGGAAAGCAATAAATTGAGAGACTTGAGTAGAGCTACTACCAACAACTAATACGTTGTTAACATAGACCAGGATAATGATAAGATAAGAGGCTAATAATAAACAAACATTAAATTATCATCCCTTAAGCATCTAAAACCCCAGTTGCCTAATGTTAATCTTAATTTAGACAACCAAGCATGAGAAGCCTACGTGAGATGGTCATAAAGAGTCTTGTTAAGCTTGCAAACTTAGTCAGAATATTAGGATGAAAAAAATCCTTGTGGTTGGAATACAAATACTTGCTCATTTAAATCACCATTTTAAAAAGTATTATGCATATCCAACTAAGCAAACCATGCATCCAACCAAATGAGAGAGTAATCATGAGAACAATTCAAATAGTAGCCACTTTGACTACCATTGGACTAAAAGTAGTCAATGCCATGTGTTTGATGAAATCCCTTGGCAATCAAGCATGACTTAAACATTGCCATCACAATTATACTTGGACTTATAAACCCACTTGAAACCAAGAATATTGATTTTCAAAGGTAAAGGAACTAGTGTCTAGGCATCATTCTTCATCAAGGCATCATAATCAGTTTCCATAGCTTTTTGCTAATGAAGATCCTTGATAGATAGCTGAAAAGTAGACAACTCAATGGAAGCATTAGCTTGATAAGTCTTATGTTTAAAAACACTAGCTTTGGCACAGATAAGCATAGGATGAGTATTAATAGTTGGAGCTAATAGATGCATCCTAGAGTCTAAAACCACGGGTTGAATGGGGGATGGAATAAGGAAACTGAAGAAGAATGAGAAGGAGAAGAAAAGGGCATAAGAATAAAAGAAAGTGGAAAAGTAAGGAGAGGAGATGAGTCGAAACATTAGGGAGAGTGCCTACAACCATAGGAAAACAAGATTCATCAAAGATAACATGATAAGTGATGTAAACTCTATTAAAGGTCCAATCAAGACAAAGATACAATTAGTGACGAGTGTGATAACCAACAAAGAGACAATCGTTGCTTTCGGAAAAAACCAAATATTTTGGTTTTTTCTATTTAGTTAAAAAAATTAAGAAATAAGTAACAAGTTTAAAAAAAAATGTAAAAAAAAAAACCATCTGAAATTTAAAAGTAAATTGCTTTCAACAAAAATTATAAAAAATAAATAAAAAACACCACCAACACCTTAGAGCACCAAAGGCACTTTGATGTATTAAGCAAAGATCCTACTAGAATTAGATCCTTGTCAAAACATTTCCCCTCCCGCTCTAGTTTGTCATCACCTAGCATACAGGACAAGGTCATCCTGCTTTAAGCCCTTAATGCAACAAATAAGAATCCATAGTGATGCTACAGTAATCTTGACGAATGTCCCTCTACCATCAAACTTTTCAAGGTTGCCAGCCAAAGAATTTTAACTCTCACTCCTACCCATCTTGGTTCAATTTTCACCCATACATCGGGATCAATGCGCAAGTATCCCTTAGCCTTAAAGGCCTCAACAACCAGTGCTCTAAACAGTATAAAGTTAAGGTAACAGGTCAGCTTCCAACTAACAGCCCCAAGTGGAGAAATCTTTGTAAATTATGGACAAGTCACCACTAAATATCCCTTTACAATGCCTAAGCTCTTAAGCCACCCAGAAAGTAATTACTGAAAAATTTTACCATGGTTAGGGTCCTAATTGATCCACTTCTATTCATCATGTTCAACTGGCCATTCTTGGTCTTCATTCAGGAGAGTTCACATTGATCAATAACACTTGGTTGGATGTTTGACCATCTGATGGAAGCAATAGTACTTGTGTGAATCTTATCTTCTGTGATTGACCGTAGGGGCACAGCTGGCAATATCATGCTCACAACCAGGTCCCTCTGATCTAGTATATTAGCCATTTCATAGTTCATCCAGTTCACTAGGGGAAATGGCAATAATTTATACTCTCTAGCCTCTTGAAGCATGTTTATACTTCACATGATTTCCAAGGTCCCTCCGTGACAGCTACTAGAACGGACCTATGCCCCTGCAGGTGTAACAATAGCCTCATAAAATCAGGAAAACAAAGCTATAGGGAAATTTTCCAGGTGTAACTTTGCTAAGATAGCCTCTCAGTTACACAGAGGCCTAGTACAATATCCTTGGGAATTCAGTTGCAACATGCAGTCAACCATCCACACAAGTGTAGATATGCGTAACCATGTTTTCAACATTGACTCCAGCTTCCTTAACTTTGAGTAATATAAGTCGACGAGCACATAATATTGAACTTTTTTTTTATTTATGGAAGAGTGTAAGCATGCCATCCTATGACCCAATCAACCCTAGGATTAGGGTCAAGAGTCAAGTACCACACATACACAAACACACATATATATATATATGCACAGTCTGCAAGGAACTCAGAGAAACTCCTGTAGGAAGTTGGTACCTTATGAAATATATCCTTTGTGCTAAAACAGATAAATATGTGCTCCGTGTAATCTTAATTACTTCTTGAAGAAAACAAAAGCGGGTATATACAAGGCCAAGCTCCAGGGAAAATGGTCGTGTGGATCTGTCTAGCTCTTCTTGAATTGGACTCTACCTTGGAATGGCAAGATAGCCTTTGAGTGGTGCAGGCGCCAGAAGGGGGCCTGAATGGGTTAGACCTGCCTACTTCACAGTAGGACTAGGACCATGGAAGGTGTGGGAGTACTTGTCAAACAACCCTATTAAAATTGTTGTAAGCTTAGGAAAGTATCCCAGATTTGGCCCTAGTTTTGCAAAAAGACACTAGAGCAAACAAGATTGCAAGACATTGAACATCATTCTGTTACATTGTTTATGTGACATTTCCAACTAGGACACATGATTCGATCACAGTAGAGTCACCAAAACGTGCATGGTGGTTCTTAGGTGGACGAAGTTAACCAAGTTGATGGCAAGTTCTCTCAACTTGACAGGGGAAAGGATAAAATTGGAGGGGGGAAATCAGTAGCAGATCTCACAGGTTAGAATCTCATAAGAGTGCTAAGAGAATCAGTGTGATTCCTATTGTGCCTTCAAACTCCTTTTTTTTTCTGTCATTGGGCTAGAGCATGCTCAACACATGCTACAAATGGCAATTATGCCCACATCAAGAAGCTTTTGGTCCCACGCCAGGACCCTTGAATCATCCCAACTTGATGCCTAAGAATATAGGCAAGGTGAGTCTAGTTCATACAAATCTGTCTAACCCTGGTACAAGTTTAGGCAGCACCAAAGTAGCGTATGTTGATCATGATTACTACCAAAAAGAGCTATTTTGTAGACCTAATTATAATGGTTTTAAGCACCTTTGAGTAGTAATCATATTCATTTAACCCAATTAATTCATTAAGGTCCTTAGTAATTGGTTTTAACCATTTTGTGGCAAGTTTACATGTTTTTATCAGCTTATGAATCAATTCAAGCATGCCAAATGATGGAGGAGCTATTTGGACAAGTTATGGCAAAGCTTTTGGAAGCTCAAATTCATCAAGAAACCAAGCTTTGGAGCCTCATAGTCCTTTGCCTTAGTCGTTCAAAGTATGCAAGGAGAGAAGCAAGGAGAGAGGAAAAACAGAGTGAAGAAAATAGAAGACAGCAGCTGTAGACGTTTTGCGCACTTTTGAAGCACTTCCCGAAGTCCATTTTCTACATGCTATATACCATTTTAAAGCTCAGGAAGTCAAAATTCCAATGCTTCAAACAGTGCACAATTCGGAGTTGAAACGAAGAAGTTACAGCCACTGCAAGTCAATCACTCTAAGTTGAAGGAAGCATTCAGCAAAGTGTTGCGGAATCAGCCTTTTGTTGCGAGAATTTCGCAGCTTTTTTGCACAGTGCTTTGGATTTCCCTTGAAGTTTCACGCCACAATGGAAGCCAAACACCACAAGATGAAAGCCAACTTCGCAGCGGTGCGAGAATAACCTTTTGCTGCGAAGTGATTTCGCGGCCCTTTTTGGATGTCTGCGAAATCTCGCAGACCTCATTTTCTCTTGCGAAATGGTTCCTGGAGCTTCCCGATATTTATGCACCGACTCTTTTAGATCTTTTCTTAAGATATTTTTGTATAAATTTCCATTTTCTCCTTGTATTCAGCCACTCATGTAATTCCTTAGCTAGGAAGTATCCAAGGAAGGGTAAATTACCTTCCTATATAAACTCTCTTGTAAACACTAACAAGGGGATGCTCGGAGAAGCATGTAATCATATATGTAATCGATCAATATATAGAATATACAGAGCCTTGCTCTGTTTTTCCTTCTCTTTCATTTTTCATTTCTTTTCATTTTCTAGCCAACCAAACTCTGAGGATTTTTCCACAGAAGATGAGAGGCTAAGCTTTTTGTCTCTTGGAGTGAGGAAAGCCGGGTAAGTTTTCACATGCATAATTTGGAAGTTTTGTTGTTTTAGTTTTTAATGAAGAGAAAGTGTAACCCGTTAATGGTTTTTATCTTTTTAGTTAACTTAAAACGCCTTTAAATCACCTGGGCCAACACTTGGTAAGGCAAGTGATTTCCAACCATGGAAATGCACTAGTTTACCCCTTGCGAGCCTCTGGGAGGTGACTTGAAGGTAGGATTTTCTAGAATGGCCAACACTTGGTAAGCTTTTGGACTCCAAGGAGACATCCATTAGTTATCTCTTGCGAGCTTTTGACGGGTAATCCAAGGTTAAAGATCACCTTGAATGGCAAGTGCTAGGTGAGAGGTATGAGCCATTGCAAGGTGCATCAGTGAGAGGGATTTAGTGTTTGAACCCATTAATGGGAAGCATCTGTACAACACCGGTTAGAGAATTAACTATATGTTAATTCTCTAATGCGAGGGAAAGAAACAAGTGACCGGAACTCTCCTTTTTGTATGAGGAATCTGAGCCTAGTGATCTGAACTCCAAGAAACACTTTTCTTTGTAAGTAAAATCGGTTACTATTTTTGGTTAGTTTAAATCTAAACCTTTTTCATTCAAGCATCTTTATGTTTTCTTTTAAAGCTAACCTTGAAATGAAAAGGCACCAATTCAGCTTTGAATTAATATCATTTGTGAAGTGAAAACCCATCCCAGTGAACGATCCTAGAGCCACTATGCTATAGTAGCTTTGTCTTTGCTACCCTAGTTCATGGTGTAATAGGTTATAAATTTTGTTGATTACTCCCTCAATCAAGGAGCACCAGCTGGACACGAATCAGCTGAGACACCAAGTGGGCACGAATCAAATGGCGCCGTTGCCGGGGATCAAACCTCGAATCAAATGGTGCCGTTGCCACTGCCGCTGCTAGGGACGAATCAAATGGTGCCGTTGTCGGGGATGGTGCCACTTTACAGTGATATCACCTTTTCGGAGTACTTGTGATCTTCATCACAAGTTTGGTGACTTTTCTTTTCCTTTTACTAACTCTTTTTATTTCTTTATTGTTCATATTTTAGTATACCTTTTATTTAGTTTTTAGTTTACCTTAATTTTCTTTCTTTGAATTGTTTTTCGTTTGTTTTCTTTTGTGTTCTCTGTTTTTAATTCACAAGTTGCTAGTAGTGCTATATTGAATACGAGATAGCAGAGGAAGCCATGAACTTCATGAGATATGTGGCTGAAATCTCAAGAGGATGGGATGAACCAAATGCTCGAGATATGGGAAGAATGACGTCTCAACCTAAAGCTAAGGGTGAGATGTATATTTTGAATGATGGTATAAACATGAAGGCAGAAATTGCAGCTATGGAAAGGAGATTGGAAGAGCTAGAAATGAACCATATGCAACCAGTGCAAGCCATCTCTCAAACACCATTGCAAGCTATGCCTTGTGCCATTTGTCTATCTTATGAGCACTTGGTGGAAGAATGTCCTATCATTCCAACGGAGAGGGAAATGTTTGGTGATTGCAACACCTACAATTCCAATTGGAGGGACCATCCAAATTTCTCTTGGAAACCACAGCCACCTCAGTATCAGCAACCTGCTCAAGCACCACAGCAAGCCTCAAACCTTGAACAAACTATGGTGAATCTTTGCAAGGTCGTGGGAGATTTTATTGAAAAGCAAGAAGCCACCAATGCTCGAGTCGATCAAAGAATTGATAGAGTGGAGAGTACTTTGAATAAAAGGATGGATGAAATGCAAAATGATCTATCTCAGAAGTTAGATATTCTCCAAGATTCAATCTCAAGGCTTGTCAACCTCAACACAGTGCAAGAGAAAGAAAACTCTCCTTCTCAACCTTATCAAAATTCTAAGAGTATCCATGAAGTGGAGGCTCAGGAGGGAGAACCTTCACAAAAGAGGGAAGTCAAAGAAGTGATCACTCTGAGGAGTGGTAAAGAGGTTGATCTGCCCACATGCAAGCTAGAGCATAAGGTAGAGAGTGAAACAGAGAAAGAAAAAAGGGAGGAAATCAAAGAAAAGAAAAAGGGGAAAAGCATAGAGAAAGATGGCTATGAGGTTAATGTACAAAGAGAACCACAGAGGATAGTCATCAAGGAAGAATTGATGAAGAAACACATGCCTCCACCTTTTCTCCAAGCTTTGTATGGGAAAATCATACAAACCAAGTCTCAATTGAAGGATGCAAACTTCATATGGGATCCGGGCAAGCTAAATCAGGAGCAAATTTTTTGATGGACTTAGTCTTTTTAAAGACTAGCTAGTCCATATCTTTTTGTTTTGTTTTTTTTTACTTGTTTTAATTTTGATTTCAATGCTTTAATTTTGATTTTAATGCTTTAATTTTAGTTTGTTTTGATGTAATATAGGTTTTTGGATGATCAAAATCAAGAGGAATTGCAAAGAAATTGAAGGAAGTCTTTCGGAGCGAAATCGGAGCAAAAACGGGTCAAAAACAGGGCAAAAACAGGGGAACAACAGGGGTCTGCGAGATTTCGCAGCCTCTGCGAAATCGGCACTTTGCTACGAAACCAGTTCGCAGCCCAATAGCCCTCTCTGTGAAAATTTTCGCAGCTGCGAAACCATTTTTGGCACACGAGTGCCACTTCGCAGCACAGGAGCATCCATTTCGCAGCTGCGAAACGCATTGTGAAGTGGTAAAGCCTGATTTCGCACCAAAAGTCCCATTCCGCAGAGGATTTCGCGGCTGTGAAAGCACTTTTGGCACACGAGTGCCATTTCGCAGCACAGTAACCCTCATTTCGCAGCTGCGAAATGGCTGCGAAGTCCCAAAGTGTGAAAATTCCCAATTTCGCAGCCAAAGCTCCATTCCGCAGGGTATTTTAGCAGCTGCGAGGCCGATTTTGGCACACGAGTGCCATTTCGCAGCACAGTAACCCTCATTTCGCAGCTGCGAAACGGCTGCGAAGTTCCAAAACATGAAAAATCCCAATTTCACAGCCACACCCCCATTTCGGCTATTGTTGGACACATCTCGATCACTTTCCGAAGTTCAAATTATGTATGCAATATCTCATTTGAAATCTTGGGAAGTCACGAGTCCACAGCTTCAAACGGTGCTAGATTTGGATTTGAAACGGAAAAGTTATGACCGTTTGAAGATGACTGTGCAAACTATGAACGGAAATGTCGTACCTCCATTTCGCTACTGTTGGACACATTTTTGAAGCACTTACTGGAGCTAAAATTATGCATACCATATCTCATTTCAAATCTTGGGAAGTCAGGAGTCCAGCGCTTCAAACGGTATGTGATTTGGAGGTGAAATGAAGAAGTTATGGTCGTTTGAAGACAAGCACTCAAAGCTGAGCGAGAATTTCGCAGCCGAGACGCCATTTGGAAGAGTGTTTCGCAGCTGCGAAACCACTTTTGGCACACGAGTGCCATTTTGCAGCACAGTTCCCCTCATTTCGAAGCTGCGATATAGCTGCGAAATCACCTTTGAGCTGCGAAACCACTTTTTGGCACATGAGTGCCATTTTGCAGCCCCGTACACTCATTTTAGAGTTGCGAAATCACTTTTGAGCATCGAAATGGCTGCGAAATGATCTCCAAGCTTTGAAATGGCTGCGAAATCACCTCCAAGCTTAGAAATGGCCTTCAAATTGCGAAATAGACTTGCGTAATTGAGGAAAGTTTGCAAAAACACTTTGCAAAGCCAAGGGAAGTTGCTAAAATGCCAACAGAGCCTTGCGACCATGCATCTGAAGAGGAGAGCCCCGCACACCCTGGGATCACACACACCAAGCCTCTCACTCCATTTCTGACCTCCTTAAAGCATCAAATCCCATAGCTACCAGCTGAGAGCTCCAGCTGAGGAGACTATGCCACCTAAGGGGACTACCAGAACAAAGGTCAAAGTCCTGATCCAACCCACTCAAGAGGCCACCACAAACGCATCAGCTCCACAGGACCTTACCATTACTTGATCATCTCTTTATTTTTTGGTCTTTACATATTATATTAGTATACATAGCTTTGTTTTGATGTCTTATATTCTGGGATTGGATGTATTACTGATGATACATCATACATAGACATCATTTTTGTATAAACTTGGCATTTTTCTATTTCCTCTACTCACTAACTCTTATGTTTTCTTTGAAACATATGGTTTCTCCTATACGACTCAAACTCCATGTCACTCAAGAGGTACTACTTCCTCCCTATTTTTTAATCGCTTTTGTCACATTGAGGACAATGTTCAGCTTGGTTGGGGGGAGAGTTGAGGAAGTAAGTTTTGTTAATAATGATAAGTTATTTTGGTAATTTAGTTGCTTTTTGCTTAATTTTTAAAATTTTTGCTTTAAACTCCATGGATATTAAGGATTAACTCTCAAAATTAAATGAGAGAAGTCGAGTTTCAACTTGATTACATGAGTCTTAGAGTTTGTATTATGCTCTTCTAAAAGTTGATGAATTGTTGAAACTCCCATTGCATGCAAACTTATCTCTTCCACCTTAAGCTATTCGCACACACATACATTAGATTCCGGTTTTAAGATGTGAAACTATCTCACCCTCTAAGCTTGAGAAATCATAATTTGACACCTTTAACCTCTCTTTAATAGTGTTGGGACACCTCATAAAGACCAATGAGTCTTTGAAAAAATAGAAAAAAAAAAGAAAAAAAAAAAGAAAAAGAAAAAAAAAATAAAATAAACTTCTTTACTTGCCTTGAAACCTGAGCATGGTCCAAAGGGGTGGCGAAAGCCTTTAAAGCCTGGTGCCCTAAGCCTTTATTGGTTGGGAGTCACCGATCCTCTGCTTGTTACATGGGTGAATTGGTTAAGTTTAGTAAGTGAAAAGAATTGTGAATAAGAGGTGCGTTCCTAGCCTATCAAGAGATGGTTAATTTTGCTAAACTTAAAGAAAGACTTAGGTTGGGGGGAGATGATAGTTATCCATACTATACTCGGAAGCTAATCACATTAACACTTAGCTTTTAGTGGAAGAATTTGATTTGGATCTTTTGAGAGTGGAAATTCTTTTGATGCTTAAACTTGCATAATATCCATTCTTTGTACTCTAAGATCAAGTGAATGCTTTGACAACTCTTATTATAGGTTGAGTTTCACATCTTTATTGATCCATGGATGTCCATCATGCCACTCATATCATTTTTTGGAGTGATTTGCATGATCCCTTTTATGTATATTATTATAGTTTACTTAGTTTTTACCTCCTCCATTGCTAAGGGACTAGCAATGAGTCGGTTGGGGGGTGTGATTACTACCAAAAAGTGATATTTTGTAGACCTAATTATAATGGTTTTAAGCACCTTTGAGTAGTAATCATATTCATTTAACCCAATTAATTCATTAAGGTCCTTAGTAATTGGTTTTAACCATTTTGTGGCAAGTTTACATGTTTTTATCAGCTTATGAATCAATTCAAGCATGCCAAATGATGGAGGAGCTACTTGGACAAGTTATGGCAAAGCTTTTGGAAGCTCAAATTCATCAAGAAACCAAGCTTTGGAGCCTCATAGTCCTTTGCCTTAGTCGTTCAAAGTATGCAAGGAGAGAAGCAAGGAGAGAGGAAAAACAGAGTGAAGAAAACAGAGGACAGAAGCTTCAGTCGTTTTGCGCACTTTTGGAGCACTTCCCGAAGTCCATTTTCTACATTCTATATATCATTTTAAATCTCAGGAAGTCAACAATCCAATGCTTCAAACGGTGCACAATTCGGAGTTGACACGAAGAAGTTACAGCCACTGCAAGTCAATCACTCTAAGTTGAAGGAAGCATTCAGCAAAGTGTTGCGGAATCAGCCTTTTGTTGCGAGAATTTCGCAGCCTTTTTGCACAGTGCTTTGGATTTCCCTTGAAGTTTCATGCCGCGATGGAAGCCAAACACCACAAGATGAAAGCCAACTTCGCAGCGGTGCGAGAATAACCTTTTGCTGCGAAGTGATTTCGCGGCCCTTTTTGGATGTCTGCGAAATCTCGCAGACCTCATTTTCTCTTGCGAAATGGTTCCTGGAGCTTCCCGATATTTATGCACCGACTCTTTTAGATATTTTCTTAAGATATTTTTGTATAAATTTCCATTTTCTCCTTGTATTCAGCCACTCATGTAATTCCTTAGCTAGGAAGTATCCAAGGAAGGGTAAATTACCTTCCTATATAAACTCTCTTGTAAACACTAACAAGGGGATGCTCGGAGAAGCATGTAATCATATATGTAATCGATCAATATATAGAATATACAGAGCCTTGCTCTGTTTTTCCTTCTCTTTCATTTTTCATTTCTTTTCATTTTCTAGCCAACCAAACTCTGAGGATTTTTCCACAGAAGATGAGAGGCTAAGCTTTTTGTCTCTTGGAGTGAGGAAAGCCGGGTAAGTTTTCACATGCATAATTTGGAAGTTTTGTTGTTTTAGTTTTTAATGAAGAGAAAGTGTAACCCGTTAATGGTTTTTATCTTTTTAGTTAACTTAAAACGCCTTTAAATCACCTGGGCCAACACTTGGTAAGGCAAGTGATTTCCAACCATGGAAATGCACTAGTTTACCCCTTGCGAGCCTCTGGGAGGTGACTTGAAGGTAGGATTTTCTAGAATGGCCAACACTTGGTAAGCTTTTGGACTCCAAGGAGACATCCATTAGTTATCTCTTGCGAGCTTTTGACGGGTAATCCAAGGTTAAAGATCACCTTGAATGGCAAGTGCTAGGTGAGAGGTATGAGCCATTGCAAGGTGCATCAGTGAGAGGGATTTAGTGTTTGAACCCATTAATGGGAAGCATCTGTACAACACCGGTTAGAGAATTAACTATATGTTAATTCTCTAATGCGAGGGAAAGAAACAAGTGACCGGAACTCTCCTTTTTGTATGAGGAATCTGAGCCTAGTGATCTGAACTCCAAGAAACACTTTTCTTTGTAAGTAAAATCGGTTACTATTTTTGGTTAGTTTAAATCTAAACCTTTTTCATTCAAGCATCTTTATGTTTTCTTTTAAAGCTAACCTTGAAATGAAAAGGCACCAATTCAGCTTTGAATTAATATCATTTGTGAAGTGAAAACCCATCCCAGTGAACGATCCTAGAGCCACTATGCTATAGTAGCTTTTTCTTTGCTACCCTAGTTCATGGTGTAATAGGTTATAAATTTTGTTGATTACTCCCTCAATCAAGGAGCACCAGCTGGACACGAATCAGCTGAGACACCAAGTGGGCACGAATCAAATGGCGTCGTTGCCGGGGATCAAACCTCGAATCAAATGGTGTCGTTGCCACTGCCGCTGCTAGGGACGAATCAGATCACACATGAGGGGAGTCCCTTAAGTGAAACTTCCCTCACCCACAGCCAACATGTGGGCTTCTGTAGCCACACACATCAGCTAGATGTGGCCATTTCGTGTTCAGGTGCGAATATCCTTCGCAGGGGTCTTTCACGCAAGTAACTGCAGGGAGTGAGGGGCAACCCTTGAGGCCTAACTAAAGTGGCAATGGGTTTTTTTTTTTAAGGTGTGGGGATGCAGGAGTTTCCAGGTTCAAATCGCAGTAGGGATAAATAAAATAAAATAAAATTATCTACTAAATGTTACTTAGCATGTTACATATGATTGGTAATGCTCTCTCTCAACCTAATTTCCACACTTTTTCTCAACCTAATGTCATAATAATCCATTAAATGAGAACATCTACTAACTGATCCCTAGTCTGAGCAAAATTTGTTAACAACTGAATCAAGTCTGAACTTCCAAAAATTATATCGTATCACAACAGATTATGAGAAACTTGTAAAAATAGAAACTTTGGGTCCCCTATACCGACCTAGACTTAAATCTCAGAAAAATTAGGAAAGACTATAATCTAGCCCATACTTCTCTTAGTAAGAAACACTCTCATCCACCTCTCTCAGCCTTCTCTTCCTTTATTCCTCCCTAAATCCCCATACGTCCATGAAATTGTGGGTGGAGTCTTTCTTTCTCCCCATCTCTTTGAAAAGGTAATTGGTATATAATTTATATTTTTACCTTCTATTTTAATAACAATATCACAAGATCTACACCAAGATAAAGGAAAAGGAAAAAAAAAATCACCCATTTTCATTGCATGGGCACAAATTGAGTCTAACCCACACTGAAAGAACTCCAAATTTGAGCCTAATTACCCTTTTCTGCTTCCTTAAATTAAAATAACTAGTAAAACAAATCATTGGTTTTTGTAAATTAAAACGTAGGACTTGATCATTTGAATTTATGGTTTAGAGAAAAGACACTTACCAAGCACTCATGTCCTCTATTAAACAAAATAATAAAAAATAAAAAATAAAAAATAAAGCACCTTGAAACTGCCAACCTGCATACCAAGGAAATAATTTTTCTTAATATTACAATTAATTTAGGTGTAATGTTGTATATTTTCTCTATTTCAGGAGTGCGGTTCATGCACTGCCATGTAGAACAACATCTGACTTGGGGCATGGAAACTGCATTCATAGTGAACAATGGTAAACGCCTAGAAACTCAAATGTTGTCTCCTCCATCCGACATGCTGCCATGTTGAAGTTGCAAAGAAATAACATGTCAAAGATTTCATTAAATATTCGTATTATTCAGCTTTCATGATTTATTTTCTGCTCATAAGAAGAATAATGTAAAGTCGTAGAATATTGTGTCTGGGATTATTAACGTCAATTTCTTGGATTGTTAAAAGTCTATAAAGATAATGGAATTTAAATCATCTTTGAGATATGCTATGGTGGAATTTGCCACCGAAGTCTTTGATTATGAAAAAGAGAATTTGATGTTGTGTTCCTATTTTGATTTGACAACATGGCATAGAATTTGATTTGACAACATTGTAAAGTCTTTGATTTGCCACGGAAGTCGTAGAATTTGATGTTATCTTTGATTATGAAAAAGAGAATTGGAATTTGATGTTGTGTTCCTGTTTCAACCTTAATTAATTTCAATATGAACAGCTCATTAAATAGACGACTACAATGCTAAGAAGCTCCCCAACGCCATGTCCACAGTAGATATATCTAGATTTGACAACTTTTGGCCATTCCAATTTCTTTGCACATGATAAAATATCATGTTGTATTAGAAAAGTTTGAAATGGCATAGTTTAAAATTATCTTGATTTGACAATTTTTATTTTGATTCATAGAAGGTTAGGAATCATATTAATAATTTTTGAAATTATAAATGTGTGGACCCTACATTTCGGCTCATGCGTTTTCCACTCGATGGCGAGCTCGATTTTAATTTGAAAAATGATTTTTATTGATTAAGAAAATGACTTGGAGTCGCCACTTATTTTTGTTTTATTTTTAAAAGGGTAAACAAAATAAGAAAGAAAAACCTAAGTGCGACTCCTTATTTTGGAAAAGGTGATCTACGAAAAACCGGATCGGGCTCAGGGGTCAGGTTACTTATCAGGAAGGTACGGTAAAAACCATAGCACCCCTCTAAGTCCCTAAAGTTGGGTCTCTACTAATAAAATGAAGCTGTTGTGACAATTGATGTGAAAATCAATGAATACTCAGGGTGATCATGCACGTGTGAGAATCAGGACATGCATAGACAACAATTAAAGGGAAAATAGGTACATACCTGGGCAATGAGCCACCATGCGCTATCAATAGAGAGGGTTAGTACACAATTTAGGGATAACCTCATGCATGTCAGAGAGTAGGATAAGTCAATCACGTATGATAATCCAATCAAACAATAAATCAATCAATCATAAAGTCACCCATGTTGGGCCCCCACCAAAGCCCGTTCATTTTGCATGACTTAATGTCAGAGATTCCATTATTCTGGAATTATGAAAAATTCATTCATGCTTATTAAAATCAAGAGGAGCAGAAGATTGTTTGAAAACCAGAGTGGAATTAAAACTATTTGAGAGAAAATTGGAATTTTGAAATTTATTTGAAAAATTGGAGTCTCGAAGATTTCTTGAAAATTGGAGTTTTAGAGTTTATTTGAAGATCAGACTTTTAAAAATTAAATGTGAGAATGAGAATTTTAGAAATTAAATTTGAAAGACATTGGAATTTTGAAAATGATTTGAGAGTTCGGGATTTAAAAAAAATAAATTACGAAAATTGGGACCTTGGAAATTAAATTTTGAAAGAAATCAGAATTGAAAGTTATTTGAGAAGTAGAAACTATGGAAAGTGAATTATAAAAATTGGAAATCTTGGAAATCATTCGAAGGCAGAATTTTTAGAAACAATGAATAAAATAATAGTGATAATGATAATAATAAGTAACGGGATAAATACTAGAATTGGAGCATGGGAAACTGAAAAATTAAGTTCGGAAATTAGAGAATTGGAATTTCAGAGAACTAAATTTCGAAATCGGAATTTTAAGGAACTATTTAAAGACGGACTTTTAAATAAATGAATAAGTGAATAAATAAATGAATGGAATAATGATGACGAAGTAATAATGGTTGGATAAATAATTGCGGAAGTTAGGGGTTTCGGAAATTGGAAATTGGACTTAGAGATTGGAAATTTGATGAATTACTTAGGAATGGAATTTTAAATGAATGAACAACCGAATAAATAAATGAGTAAAATAACGAAAATAATAATGATTGGATAAATAATCACGAATACGAGAATTTTGGAAATTGGAAGTTGAATTTAGAGAGGGGATTTTAAATAAGTGGATAAGTGGATGAGTGAATAAATAAATGAATGGAATAATAACGATGGTGAAATAGTAAAGATCAAATAAATAATTGCGAAAGATGGAATTTTTAGAGATTGAATATTAAACTTAGAGATTGAAAATCTACGAAATTATTTAGAGATGAGATCTTTGATATATGAATAACTGAATAAACAAATGGATGTGATAACATTAATAACGACAATAATCATTAAACATCAGGATATGAACGGTGGAGTTTTTGAGACTGGAAATTAAATTTGGAAGTCGAGTTCTGAATAATCGAACTTTTATGATTGAAATAAATAAATAAATATGGAATAATAATACTAATTAACGAAAATAATATTTAAAAGAACAAGAATGAATAGTGAAATTTTTAGGATTGAAAATTGAATTAGGACATTGGATATTTGAAGAATTGAACTTTAATGATTGGGATTTTTAAAGAAATAAATAAATAAATAAATGGAATAATGCTAATAATAACAAAAATAATAATGATTAAATAAATAAGTGTAAAAAATTGGAACTTTGAAAATTGGAAATTAAATTCAGAAATCGGAATTTTGAAAAATTGTTTAAGGATGAAATTTTAAAAATAAATAAATAAATATAATAATAATAGTAATAACGAAAATAATAATTAAATAAATGAACGTGAATATTGGAGTTTTTGAAATTGGGAATTAAATTTGGAAATCGGAATTTTGATAATTACTTAAAGATGGAATTTTAAAAGTAAATAAATAAAATAATAATAATAACAATAATAATAAGGATTAAATAAATAAATATGGAAATTGGAATTCCGGGAGTTAGAAATTGAATTTGGAAATCGGGATTTTGAAGAATTACTTAATGATGGAATTTTTAAAAATAAATAAGTGAAATAATAATAATAATAATTAAATAAATAAATGTGAAAATTAGAATTTTAGAATTTGGAAATTAAATTTGGAAATCGGAATTTTGAAAATTTGTTTAAAGATGGGATTTTAAAAATAAATAAATAAATAGAATAATAATAATAATGAAAATAAATAATTAAAGAAATGAATGTGAATATTAGAATTTTTTTAAAGGGGAAATTAAATTCGGGAGTCGGGATTTCGAAAAATTGTTTAAGAATGGAATTTAAAAAAAAAAAATAAATAGAATAATAATGACGAAAATAAATAATTAAAGAAATGAACGTAAATATTAGAATTTTGAAATAGGAAATTAAATTCGGAGGTTGGAATTTTTAAAAAATTGTTTAAAATGGAATTTTAAAATAAATAAATAGAATAATAATAACGAAAATAAGTAATTAAATAAAAGAATGTGAATATTAGAATTTTTTTTTGTAACGGGAAATTAAATTCGAAAGTCGGGATTTTGAAAAATTGTTTTAAGATGGATCTTTTAAGAATGAATAAATAAATATAATAATAACAATAACGAAAATAATGATTAAATAAATGAACATAAAATATGAATTTTTTTTTTAAAATTAAAGTTTTGAAGATTATTCAAAAGTTATGGTTTTAAAAATTATTTATACAAGTGGAAAACACGCGTACATAGGCTTAGGATGAAACGATTAAATGGCAAGTGGTCTTTGAATTACATAACTGAAACTCTCATCATGACTTCTGGAGGCTGCCAATTGTGGAGGGTATCAAAGCTGGGAATAAATATAAGCTGGCCACGTGCACACCGAAATGGTTATTCATATGGATTGCAGGCATATGGGAGATAATAGCAAAGTGCTGACAATTAGGTGGGTTAGGTGATAAAAAAAGTGGAGAGATGATCTGGGATGGCTGAAGCTAGGGACCGAAAATGCCCAGCTTTTGCATGACCCCACTGACCACATTCACAAGCCGCTGCCCATGCCAGAGTATTCCTAGTCGCTGGTCATATACTCATGCGCATCCTCCTATCTCACATTTATGAAATTCCGAGGCATGCACCACGAGTTAGAGACGAGATCCTGGGGTGATAATATTCCTCTCGTTGACTGAAGAGCACGACTGACATGCTTCTGGATAGCACACAAAACACAAAAAAAAATCCAGCAAAATGACACGAATTTTGATGCTTACAGCATTGCAAACATGCTGCTAAAGGCTCTGTTCTCCACGTGATCAGACCCATCTCGCTTCCGCTCACTCGAAGCCACCCAACCTGTACTGTACCCAATATGAAAACCAAAAGGCTCATGCTGGCCAAAACCCTTCCCCTTGAGGATACGAATCACTATCGAGAACAGAGTATAAACGAGAAGGGAGCAAGCATAAAAAGGAAAAATAAAACAAAGCATCCAATGAACGGGTGGGAAGAATCAGAAGAAAACGAGATCCGAGAATGTGACTCAGACACACATAGGAAAGCTATGAAGAATTAAATCACTCTCAATCAAGTAGCATATGAAGAACAAAGCATGGTTCATTCATATTACAATCACCATAATACTAGTGAAATCAACCACAATAAATATATAGTCTAGTACGCGTACCTGAAAAAAAACTTCCCTTCCAACGAGACTTATGTATCCAGATTCTCTACTTCATCTTCCCCCTCTGTAGCCTCCTTTCCCCAGATAAAAATCTCTCTCTGTTCTCCTTTTTTTTTCAGCCGCTGCCTGCCCTCTCTCTTCCTTGGCAAGCCCCTGTTTTTCTATCTTCCTCTGCAAGCTGCTACCCACTCTCCTATTCACTCCTCAGCAAGCATGGGCAGCCAATCTCCCTTGCCACACGTCCAAGGCAGCTGCCTCCTTGAGAGGTGTCCCTCCCCTTCACTAAAAAAATGGAAAATTTCTCCCCCGGGTCCTCTATCCCCCCTTGTTTCAAACCATAAAAAAAAAAAAAAACAGAGCTGAGGAGGGGGGGTCTACAAAATGATATAGTTTAGAGTAATTGACTTATTCTAATATTTTAAAATTAGACTATGTTAAGCTAACCAATTTCAGTTAGGAAGTTAGCTAACCTGTAACTATGGTCAGGTCAGTTAGTAACTAAAGTCAGTTGGTAACCAAAGTTAAACTCCAGAAGTTTTGATATAAAAACAAATGTAAATCAATCAGATGAGTTAGTAAAAAAAGCAAGAATACATTTCAGTTCCAGAGTTTCCAATACTCTGTTTTCTCTTCGTCATACTCTGTTTTTCTGCTACAGCCCTGTTCTTTTCATTTTCTCTTCAACAAAACATAGTATTAGAGCTCCATTGACACACGTCCAAAATGGTTACTGATCACATCGATTCCTTTGCACCAGAGATGTCCTCACGAGGACTCCAATCTCCGGCAAGAAACTCGTCGGAAGTTTCCTCAATTCTTACGGGACAAATTTCTTCTACGCTTCATCCGATCTCGGTGAAGCTAGACAGGAACAATTACACAATATGGCGATCTCAGGTATTACCATCAGCTAGAGCACATCGACTGGATCAAATTCTCATTGGTAAGCTACCAAAACCTCCAAGATTCTCTCAATCAACATCAGTTAATTCATCTCAACCTACATCCAATCCAGAATATGATCAGTGGGTGATTTTAGATAAATTCTTGTTGAGTTGGATTCTTGCTTCCATATCTGAAGCCATGTATGGTCATGTGGTTAATTGTCAAACATCAGCCGAAGTATGGAGTGTTCTTGAAAAACTTTTTGTCTCGGATTCAAAAGCAAGAACTCTTCAACTACGGTTCATGCTACAATCATTAAAGAAAGGTGCTCTAAGCATAAATGATTATGTGCTGAAAATGAGAAACATAGCAGATATGCTCTCTGCCTCTGGAAAACCTGTACCAGATGAAGATTTAATTCTTTACATCTTAGGTGGATTAGGACCAGAATTTGAAACAATTGTTGTGAATATTACGTCTAGATCTGAGGCAATATCTCTACAAGAGGTCCATTATCTGCTGCAAAGTCATGAAATTCGTCTTGAGCAACTTTCAGCAGCATCTGTTATTGATGTTCCACCAGCAGCACATATTACAGTTGGAGGTGTTCAAAACTCTAACACTAATAATGGACAATTCAGAGGCTCAAGCAGCAAGAATTTTCGTCCTAGAAATGTACGTAATCCACAAACTTCAAGAATTGTTTGTCAATTGTGTGGAAAAATGGGACATACTGCTATGAAGTGCTTCCACCGTTTTGATGTGTACTTCCAATCTCCACCACGTGCACAAAATCAACAGTTTTCATCTCTTCATCAACCACAACAACCTCAACTTCGGCCACCTCCACTGCATCAGCCTCAATATTATTCCACAGGGCCACTGGTACCATCACGTCCAATTCAGAATTCACACCAACAACTTGATTCAACAAGCACTTCTCCTCATGCCTATATTGTTGCTCCAGATCTTGATTCAAACACTTCATGGTTTGTTGACAGTGGTGCTACTCACCACATGACCACTGATTCCAATACTCTTAATGTCTCTGATCACTACTGTGGCACAGGTAATGTTGTGGTAGGCAATGGACAAACACTAGATATATCTATCTAGTGTTGGTCATACTTCTTTTCCTTCACATAAATCTTCCAAGTCATTCCATCTTGCCAATGTACTTCATGTACCTCAGATCACTAAAAATCTTATCAGTGTAGCTAAATTCACTCAAGATAATGATGTTATTCTTGAGTTTGACTCTCATTGCTGTTTTGTTAAGGACAAGAAGTCCAGAGAGATATTACTCCAAGGCAACCTTAAGGAAGGCCTATATCAGCTGGATATCTCCAAGGTCTCATCTAACCGACAGTTTGCAGGTTTCTTTGAAGATACAAATGTGTTTCTACCTCATCTAGCTACTATTCCGTCTATTGTCAACAAACAATCAGCTGCTGCATCTGTTGGATATAGCCTGCAAGTAAATAAAATTGAGTCTACAAGGTGTGTAGAAGACAACAACACGGGTGTTGGACACTTGTGGCATCAAAGATTGGGTCATCCATGCAACAAAATTGTGTCTCTAGTACTTGACAGATTGGGCATTAAATCCAAGCTCCAAAATGAACTCAGTTTTTGTACTGCTTGTCCTTTAGGCAAGGCAAAACAGTTTCCACTCCCTACCACTATTAATAAAACACAAGTTCCATTTGAACTAGTTTTTTCGGATGTGTGGGGACCTGCACATACAACTTCATGTGATGTGTACAAATATTACATTGCATTTGTAGATGCTTTTACAAACTATACTTGGATTTATCCCATGCAACAAAAGTCCCAAGCAACATCAATTGTCTTATAGTTCATAGCATTGGTAGATCGACAATTTCCCACCAAACTTAAGTGTCTACAAACAGACTGGGATGGAGAGTTTCATCCCCTTCAATCTCTTCTGCAGAAGAAAGGCATCCTCTTCCGTCATCCTTGTCCTCATGTTCATCAACAAAATGGGAAGGTGGAGCGAAAGCATAGAAGCATTGTAGAAATTGGATTGACTTTGTTGGCTAAGTCTCAATTGCCACTTACTTTCTGGTGGCATGCCTTCTCTACAGCAACTTACCTTCTCAATAGACTACCAACTCCAGTTCTCCATTGTAAGACTCCCTATGAACTCTTGTTTAAATCATCACCTGATTTTTTATTCTTGAAGACCTTTGGTTGTGCTTGCTATCCGTATCTCCAACCTTACAAAAACCATAAACTAGAATATCAGTCAACTCAATGCACATTTATTGGATATAGTCTCTCCCATAAAGGATACCTATGTTTGCATCCTTCCGGGAAAGTTTACATTTCAAGAAGTGTTATTTTTGATGAAAAAACATTTCCCTACTCATCTCTACCAATGAATGATTCCAGCCCTACTCCACACACTTCCTCCACATCTTTCTCTATACCCCTTTTACAAACCATGTCACAGACCTCTTCTTCTCCTTCCATGTGTCCAACTGCATCAAGACCAGTGTCCCCTTTTATACTCTCACCTCCTATTTCAGTTCCTTCCCTTCATCCCATGACTACTCGTTCAAAGGTGGGTACAATCAAACCCAAACTACTCCCAGACCACATCACATACCTGTCTACTTCCGTTTCACCCTCAGACCAACTTCCTACCACTGTTAGTCAAGCGTTGAAAAATCCCAACTGGCACACAACTATGGTTGAAGAATATCAAGCCTTAGTCCGAAACAATACTTGGACCTTGGTTCCCTTTCATCCATCCATGAATGTGATAGATAGCAAATGGATTTTTCGTGTCAAATATAATTCTGATGGTACCATCCAACACTACAAGGCCAGACTAGTAGCCAAAGGATTTCAACAATATGCAGGTGTGGAATTTACTGATACTTTCAGTCCAGTGATCAAAGCCTCTACTATTCGAGTTGTATTTACATTGGCTATAACATATAATTGGGAAATTCGACAAATTGATTTCAACAATGCATTCCTCAATGGAGAGATTACAGAGACTGTTTATCTTTCCCAACCAGCTGGATTTGTTAGCACATCTCATCCCCAACATGTTTGTAAGCTACAGAAAGCACTATATGGCCTTAAACAGGCACCACGTGTCTGGTTCCACAAGCTCAGGGAAGTTCTTCATACCTGGGGCTTCATCTCCTCCACGTCATATACGTCCCTGTTCATCTACAAGCACAATGGCAATTTTCTTTTGTTGCTGGTCTATGTTGATGATCTACTAATTACAGGCAACAATGTTCCACTTGTTCAAACTCTTATTCAGGATCTTCAGAACAGGTTTGCACTAAAAGACCTGGGTCTTGTGAAAGACTTTCTTGGATTTGAAGCTCTTCGCACAACAACTGGTCTTCATCTTACACAGTCAAAATACACGACTGATCTCCTCATTAAGACCAAAATGCATTCAGCTAAACCAGTTCCTACTCCCATGAGTGCAGCCCTCAAACTTCATGCAGCCTCGGGTCCTGCATTTTCTGATCCCACACTTTATAGAAGCACCATTGGTGCTCTCCAATATTTAACTTACACAAGACCGGACATAGCGTTTGCTGTAAACAAACTCAGTCAATACTTGCAGCAACCTACTGAGCTCCATTGGACAGCATGTAAAAGAGTATTACGATATCTCAAGGGCATAGTTCATCGTGGACTGCACTTCACTCCAGCTTCATCTTTGCATCTTCAAGTATACACCGACGCAGATTGGGCAAGTTCAATTGATGATCGTCGCTCTACAACTGGCTACTGTGTGTTTCTTGGCACCAATCTTTTCACATGGAGCTCCCGTAAACAGCCTGTGGTTGCAAGATCCTCAACCAAAGCAGAGTATCGCGCCCTCGCTCATGCATCAACTGAAGTAGCATGGCTACGTTCTCTTTTTTCAGAACTTGGAATTTCTCTTGTCAACACACCTGTCATATGGTGTGACAATCAAGGTGCTGGTGCCTTAGCTGCTAATCCGGTATTTCATTCCCGAACGAAGCATATTGAAGTAGATGTCCGTTATGTTCGTGAGCAGGTGCTAGATAAAAAACTAGTGGTATCTTATGTTCCTTCTGTAGAACAAATGGCTGACTTATTCACTAAGCCCTTGTCTATTCCTAGGTTTCAATATCTGCTTACCAAGCTCAACCTTGCTGTTTCTCTAGGTTGTGCTTGAGGGGGGGTGTTAAGCTAACCAATTTCAGTTAGGAAGTTAGCTAACCTGTAACTATGGTCAGGTCAATTAGTAACTAAAGTCAGTTGGTAACCAAAGTTAAACTCCAGAAGTTTTGATATAAAAACAAATGTAAATCAATCAGATGAGTTAGTAAAAAAAGCAAGAATACATTTCAGTTCCAGAGTTTCCAATACTCTGTTTTCTCTTCGTCATACTCTGTTTTTCTGCTACAACCCTGTTCTTTTCATTTTCTCCTCAACAAAACAGACTATGATCTAAATGGATACTTGTGAAAAAGTCATGAAATGGTTTCTTTAATTTTTACATAAAGTCAATTATTTTTTATTTATTTATTTTAAATTAAAATAAATGCTTTTTCCTAAAGTTAAAATAATTTGTAAATAATTTATGTTTTTACTTTCTATTTTAGTAACAATACCACAAAATCTACACAAAGATAAAGGAAAAGGAAAAAAAAAATCACCGATCACAAATGAGTTTACCCCACACCGAAAAACTCCAAATCTGTTTTTTAGTGATTTGATTACTTTTCAACTCCCATTTTTTATTTTTTATTTTTTTATTTTACATTAAAGTAAGCACTTTCCTGCTTCCTTAAATTAAAATAATAAAACAAATCACTGATTTTTGTAAATTAAAACGCAGGAGTTGATCATTTGAATTTATGGTTCAGTGAAAAGACACTTACCAACTAACTAAGTTGCTGCAATTGACCGAACTCTCCAAGTCCAAGTCAATATATTAAGTTGGCAGGAAAGTTCTAGAGTCCTGAATATTCATTGACCATTGTCTCATTTTCTTCGATCATCAGTAGTTGTGGCATGACAATGTCAGAAGCGAAGAAAGGTGGAGAGAGGCCAAAATTTCACGCTACCAATACCTAATAGATAGAGTTAAAAGGAATAAATTTGGGCATGACCTAATTATACTTTATACACACTCAAAAATAATTGTAAAGAATTAAATCCCAAAAAATAAATAACAATAAATGAAATTTTATGAATTAAAAAATAAATTAATTGTGATTAAAATGTTTTTTATTTGTAATGTTTTTATCCATAAAAAATTACTTTTACATTATAAATGATTTTAAAAAGAATCACTTAGTATTTAAACATAAATTAAAAAAAATGTTCATAAATTATTTTTAAGTGACTTTTTAAATTTTTAAAAGTGATTTTCAAATATATTTAAATTTTATTTAGATTGACTTTTAAGAGTTAAAAATAAATAAAATTAAGTTGAATAAAAGTTTTTATACTTATTAATTATTATTTTTTTTAAAACTTATAACTTTTAAAAAAGGTTGCATATAGTAGTCATAAAAATCTTATTTCTTATAAGAATTTTATAATTCTATTTTTGTTTACACAAGAAATTTTTTCATGTTTAATAAAACTTTTACAACATCAACATTACCCCTTAAAAATTATTACTTTAATTTTGATTTTGATTTTCAGTTAAAGCAAAAAATATGAAGCTATCCCAAATTTGACCCTACCATCCACCTAATTAATTTTTATAAGAAACTGTTTTTTTTTTTTGTTTAATATTTAAAAGGGCTTTTATTTATTTGACCACTAAAGTTCTTTGGATTTTACTAATCCAAATCTGACATGTGTACTTAATTTTATCTTTTTGACTTTTTAACCACTATTTTATTAGGAAATTTTCGAACTCCTAATTTCCATGTGACAAAAAATACCCGATTATTACAATTTCTTATTGAGACTTAAAAAAAAAAAAAAAAAAAAACTAGTCTTTGATTTTTTATTTTTTTTATAGTATTTTTATGATACAAATATCATCTTATGATAGATGTGATGAATGTGTGTTAAGTTTCAAATAAAGGCTAATATCATCTAAGAAGGGAGGTGATTGCTCTTCTTGTGTGGAATGGTGCTCAGAAATGATGATTAAAGGACAACGGTTTCCATCGTTAATGTATATGTTGGCATAATGAAAACTCTTGAATATGTGAACCAAGTGGTTCGACCTTATCCCTTCAACACATTTTATTTGCCCATAATTCTAGTTTTCTAAATAAAGCTAAAAGCATAATCAAATGTTCTTCATGTTTGGTAGCATTTGAAACTGTTGACTCACAGCACATGTCTCATGCTTTACCACTTACAGGCCTGAGGCACATGTTATTGAGGAGATTACTTTTGTTATTTGGAAGAGTCTAAATCAAGAACTCTTACATGTTGAGAAGAACCTCGATGGGAT